>NC_092337.1:316618333-316925000 GCF_046630445.1 Rutidosis leptorrhynchoides
CATACCGTATGAGCGCTATACAACAAGCTAAGAAGTCAACAAAGTAAGTTCACCAACGACGATGTGAACAACTCCAACAAGCCACACCCGGAGGGTTAGCTACATCCCAACGATACAACGATATATATAACAATAAAGCATACAACGCCCAAGGTTAACCCCTTAACTCAATACCAAAAGTCAATTACTACAATAAAGATTGGCCGAACTACACGAGCCATAGTAAATCGGCATCCACACGAGACTACTATCTTCATTACCACAATAACATCGAGGTTGGCCGAACTACACGAGCCTTAGTGAATCCGAAACCACACGAGATCACTACCTCAATAAGATGACCGAAACTACACGCGCCATCGTGAATCCGCATCCACACGTGATTCACTTTCCAAATCAAAACCCACATCATCGGGGTTACTCAACCGCAACTCAATACCAATCCCACTACATCGGGATTATATAACTCCACATCACAAGTCCATGTGATAACGTACACACAAAGTGTGCACCTCGCCAAAGGTGGTCAACCAAGACGCACAACCGTGCCCATTGGACCTATACACAAGTCCATCAAATCCACCTATATGTGAAGTGAGCTCTATAGTCGAGAATCACTTCACTCGAACCGCACCCATCCTATACATACTGTAACATCCCGCTTTTCCCGTACATATCTAAAGGTACATACTTAATCATTAGTACGTTTGTAACCCGTTAGTTTATGTGTAAATGTATAGATGTATGAGTAGATATATATATATATATATATATATATATATATATATATATATATATATATATATATATATATATATATATATATATATATATATATATATATATATATATATATATATATATTTGAGAATGTGTGCATGTACAAGTATATACATGGGTTTTGATAGCGTTAAGTCTTGTGAGACTATTGTTGAAGGCTAGGAGGATATAGGAAGCGGGAATGGAATGTACAAATTATTTAAATTGGAAATTTGTTTAAGGTTGTCGAGCTGGTCAGGTGCAGCCTTAAGACGCGCCACGATGACCATAGTCGCACCGCGACAATAAACGCAAACCAGAGTCAGGAAAGGGGTTTAATAGATCACTTGTGCACGTTGTTCGCCGCGGCGCGGCAAAGGGGCTCGCGCCGCGACATCTCAAGCAAAACTGAAGTCAGGAGGCCTGCTAAGAAGGGTCGGATTTCCCTTTATACGTCGCGCCGCGACAAATAAAGCCGCGCCGCGGCAGTCCTGCTGGACAGATTTCGAACTTAGCTCATTTTAAGGGATTTTAAGGGGCAATTTGGTAATTTGACGTGTAGATCTGATGGGAGCATTAAATCTCCACCACTTATCCATTTAATTCATTTTCTTTTCTCTTTTCTTTCCATTTTCTCTTCCAAAACATAAAACTCATTTGGATTAAAAGTGAGAATTGAGAGTGAAGGATTGAGAGTTGATCTTTGGAGCAAGAATTAAAGTTGTTCTCCTTGTTCTTAGCTACAAGTGGATAGTGTTGGTAAGTTTTAACTCTATGTTTTGAGTTTTAATTGGTTTATGCTAGGGTTTGTTCATTTGGAACTTGTGTGACCCATTTGAGGGTTAAATGGGTGGATTTTGGGTTAGATTGTTGAAAGTAAACCCTAATAGCCATAACCTAGGGTTTGGTCTTATGATTTGAGGTTGTAAGTGTTAAATGGTGTTGTTAGTCACCAATACACTTTTAAATTGATGAAAGAATTGTTAATGGGTGAGTTTGACTCGATTGTGAGTCTAAGTATTTAAAATGGGTCAAATGAGTACTAGTTGACCTAATTGGGTAAAATGAGTATGAATTACCCTAAGTTATGTTAGTTGATGTTAGTAGACTTTAAATCACTAGCCTTAGTGATTTAATATGAGTCTTGGCCATTTATGGGCGGTTGTGGTGTAGTTGAGTCTTTTAATGCAAATTGGGTCATTAAATGCTCATGTGTAAGTATTGTGGTTAATTCCACTAGTTGTGTGATTGAATGTGTACTTAATGAATTAGGTACATTGCCTTGAATGTGTCATCATCCTTGTGTCAAGGTGAGTGGAATAAGTATACTTGTACGTATATGATGTGTTTATTTGTACGTAAGGATATGTGTTGTCCTAGTTAGTGATATATATGTTGAACACTAACGATTTATGAACAGATATGTGTTGTCCAAGTTAGTAATATATGTGTTGTACGCTAACGGTTTTATAAATGGACATGTGTTGTCCAAATTGGCGATATATGTGTTGTACACCAACGATCTTATGAACGGATATGTGTTGTCCAAGGGTTGGTGATATATGTGTTGTACACTAACGGTTGTTATGAACACCGATGGGAAATTCTAGTACCATTCCTTTTACTATTGGTTAACCATGGTTGTGTGAGTTTGGTATTAGCATATTTAATATTGAACTATATGCTATTGGTGTTGCTAGCTTCTTGTGAATTGTGGATAGTAGTTATGCATGATGTTTGCATGGTTGTCGTATTGCTAGCTTGTATGCGGTGTTGCGTAAGTGGTTGCAAATAAGTAGTTTATATATGAACATGTATAATTATTGCATTCACTAAGCATTAGCTTACCCCTCTCGTTGTTTATCTTTTTAGATGCAGGTGTGGATAAGGGCAAAGGGGTTATCGGGCATTAGGTGTCCCTTGATGATGTTTTGTTGGAGCTTTTGGAAGTTGGCATAACGTTTTGGGTAGTTTAGTCCCAAACCATGCTTGAAGTGTCGTTTGGATTATAAACTATCATTTGTAGTGGGTCGAACTCGTATTAAACTTAATTAATGGCCTTCGTGCCTTGTAAACATTTAATTTGTGGTACGTTTTAAATGGAACTTATGGAATGGTTTACATATTTAATTGGCGCGTAAATGTGTGTTATTTAAAAAAAAAAATTATCGTATGGAATACGGGTTGGGTTGTTTCAAGTGGTATCAGAGCATGGTCTAAGGGATTTAGGCGACTTGAGATAGGTGCCTAGACTTAGACTTTATTGTATGTGCGCTTTATGCGGGACTTGTAGGACTTCGGGTCTGATCGGAATTGTTAGTGCTTGGGTATATGTGATCTAACCTTGCACTAATTGTTTTGTATTGTAGTTGTAATCATCAAGCGAGATAGACGTTGTACTAACGAGTTAATGTGACGTGCTCGCGTAGCAATGACTAGTTACCATTGTTACGGGTGCAAATCGTGTCAAACGAGCGATGTACGAAGATTGTTGAGCAAGATGGGGCGGTAAGGTGTATATGTATATGCGTTTCATGTCTTTTCATTCGTTGTTTAACCTCTTCCGTTTTATAGAATGAAGATGAGAAATGGACGCGACACCGATAATGGAGGCACGAGTGAGGACTCCGAGTTCACGGCCAAAGTTGAGGCCATCTTTAAACGTCAAAAAGCAGAGTTTCTCGAAGACGTTAAGAAGATGTTTCTAGATACGATCGACGAGCAACTAGTTAATGTGGTTAGGGATCAAGTTAAGCTTGTTCTACAAGGGGATAATGTGGGAAGACGGGACTTCTTTTATAAGAATTTCAAGGACTCTCAACCTCCCACCTTCGATGGTGAACGGGACCCACTTAAGAGTGCCCGTTGGATCTCTGATATGGAGGGGGCTTTTCGAACTTGTGAATGCCCTCTTGATAAAAAGGCGAGGTATGGTAGTAGCATGTTAAGAGGTGATGCTAAGTTATGGTGGAACGCGAAAATCCAAGTCTATGGTGAAGAACAATGCATGGATTTTACTTGGGACGAGTTCAAGGCGGAGTTTTTCGATGAATACCGAACTTCGACCGATCTTACTAGGCTTAAGGACGAGTTACGTTCTTTGAGGCAAGGGTCGATGGACTTGAACACTCTCAAATCTGTGTTTTTGTCAAAGACCCAATTTTGCCCGGAGTATGTCGGGAATGATAAGATGTTGAAGGAAGATTTCTATCGAATCTTGAATGATAATTATCAAGAGAAGATTAGCGTGAATGTGGTGAAGAGCTTTGACGAGTTGTTCAATATGGCCAAAGGTTTTGAGGCGCTCGTGTTAAGAAAGGATGGTTTTACTTTTGGTAAGAGGAAGTTCGAGAATTCGAGTCAATCGAATTTTTCCAACAAAAAGAACAAGAAGGGCTCCGAAAGTGTTAATAGCTTAAAGAAGGGTGGTTCCGGTGGTCATGTGGTCACTTGCTATACTTGTGGGCAAAAAGGACACATGGCTCGTGATTGTCCAAATGCGCCAAACAAGGTTACATGTTACAATTGTGGTAAAGAAGGGCACAAGAGGCCCGAGTGTCCCGAGTTGCGCAATGATAATGTTAAGCGGCTAGAGAAGGCGGCGGGTACGGCTAGGGGTCGAAATTATTTGATGACCAATGAATAAGCCAAGCTATCAAATGAAGTTGTCTCAGGTACTTTCATGGTTAACTCTAATCAGGCAAAGATATTATTTGATAGCGGTGCTAATTTGTCTTTTGTGTTGCCTCAATTTGTATCTAAGCTTAACAAACCGCTAGCTAAGTTAAGTCATCTGGTAGAAGTTGAAATAGCTGATGGTAAGACGGTGCTAGGGGTTGATGTGTGTAAAGGTTGTAATGTTGTGTTTGGTACCGAAACGTTTATGATGACTTTGGGTGAGTTTGATATTGTTGTTGGTATGGATTGGCTTGATCGTTATAGAGCCGATATTGCATGCCATGATAAATTCATTCGTGTGAGAACCTCAAGTGGGGGAGAGTTGATTATTCATGGTGATAAACGAAGAAGACTCGTACCATTATGCACTTATGCACGGGCGTGACGTTTTCTCAAGAGTGGTGGTGTATGTTATCTTGCTCATGTAGTTGATACTCGTGACGAGCCACCACCCATTCGTAAAATTCAGGTGGTTAATGAGTTTGAAGACGTTTTTTCGGATGAGTTACCGGATGTTCCGGCGGAAAGACAAGTCGAATTTCGCATTGAGTTGGTTCCGGGAGCTACTCCCATTGCTAAAACTCCTTATCATTTAGCGCTGACGGAAATGCAAGAGTTGTTAAATCAAACCCAGGAGTTGCTTGAAAAGGGTTTCATTCGACCGAGTTCCTCGCCATGGGGTGCTTCAGTTTTGTTCGTGAAAAAAGAAAGATGGAAGTATGCGGATGTGCATCGATTATCGGGAGTTGAACAAAGTGACGATCAAGAATCGTTATCCATTGCCTAGGATTGACGATTTGTTTGTCCAGCTCCAAGGTGCAACGTATTTTTATAAGATTGACTTACGGTCCGGCTATCATCAAGTGCAGGTCCGTGAGGAAGACATAGAGAAAACGGCTTTTTGAACGCGTTACGGGCATTTTGAGTTTGTAGTTATGCCTTTTGGTCTTACGAATGCATCGGCGGCATTCATGGATCTTATGAACCGAGTGTGCCAACCTATGTTGGACAAGTCGGTAATTGTGTTCATTGACGACATAATTGTTTATTCTAAGAGTATGAAGGAACATGATCACCATTTGCGTGAAGTGTTGAAGACGTTGCGGAAGGAGAAATTGTATGCTAAGTTCTCCAAATGTGAATTTTGGCTAAGGGAAGTTCAATTCCTTGGCCATATTGTGAATCAAGAAGGTATTCAAGTAGATTCGGGGAAGATAGAAACGGTGAAGAGTTGGGGACGACCGACTACGCCTACGGAAATCCGAATTTTTCTCGGGTTGGACGGTTATTATCGTCGGTTTATCCAAAACTTTTCTAAGATTGCTTCTCCTTTGACGAAGTTGACGAGGAAGAACGTAAGGTTCAATTGGGAAAACGAGCAAGAAATTGCTTTTCAATTGTTAAAAGAGAAGTTGTGTCAAGCTCCGGTGTTAGTGTTGCCGGAAGGGGTAGAAGACATGACGATTTATTGTGATGCTTCTTTAAATGGGCTCGGGTGTGTTTTAATACAAAGAGGTAAATTCATCGCTTATGCCTCTCGACAATTAAAGGAACACGAAAAGAGATACCCGACTCATGATCTTGAATTGGCGGCGGTGGTACATGCGTTAAAAATTTGGCGCCACTACTTGTATGGTGTCAAGTGTACGATTTATTCGGACCATAAGAGTTTGAAACACCTCTTTAGTCAACGAGATTTGAATTATCGTCAACGTAGATGGATGGATGTGGTAAAGGATTATGATTGTGAGATACTATATCATCCGGGTAAGGCGAATGTGGTCGCGGATGCGTTAAGTCGAAAGAGTCAACATCCGGCGTTACGATTGGGATTGTTACGTATGGTTATTACTAATGATTTTCTTGTAAAGCTTGGTGAGATTCAAATAGAGGCTTACGTTCACAACAAGCATGCGGAATGAATCGTGGGGCAAACGGAGTTCATTACTATGGGCTCGCGTGGTTTGTTGTCGTTCCAAGGAAGAGTTTGGGTGCCTAAGATGGGTGGTAACCGACAAGTGCTACTTGATGAAGCACATAAGTCAAAGTATTCCATTCATCCGGGTGCAACAAAGATGTACTATGATTTGAGAAAAGATTATTGGTGGCCCGGTATGAAACGTGATGTGGTTAAGTATGTTGAACAATGCGTCACGTGTTTGCAAGTTAAAGCCGAACACCAAAAGCCGTATGGTAAGTTACAACCGTTGGAAGTTCCAAAATGGAAATGTGAGCACATTACCATGGACTTCATTACTAAGTTACCAAAGACGGCGAGAACCCAATATGATACGATATGGGTGATAGTTGATCGATTGACGAAGAGTGCTTTGTTTCTTCCCATTCGGGAAACGATATCATCGGAGACTTTATCCAAGTTGTTTATCAAGGAGGTGATATCGAGACATGGGGTTCCTATATCTATTGTTTCGGATCGAGATACTCGTTTCAAGTCTCGGTTTTGGAATAAGTTTCATGAAGATATGGGTACTCAATTGAAAATGAGCACGGCGTATCATCCTCAAACTGACGGTCAAACCGAACTTACGAACCAAACGTTGCAGGATATGTTAAGGGCATGCAATATTGATTTTGGTGGAAGTTGGGATGAGCACTTATCATTGGTGGAATTCTCGTACAATAATAATTACCACACTAGTATTGGGATGCCACCTTACGAGATGCTTTACGGGCGTAGATGTCGAACTCCCATTTGTTGGGGAGAAGTGGGTCAAAGAGAAATCGGGAGTTCCGATTTGGTTTTGGAGACTAATTGTAAGATTAAGATGATTCGGGCTCGACTTAAAGCGGCGCAAGATAGACAAAAGTCTTATGCCGATAAAGGTAGGAGAACGATTGAGTTCCAAGAAGGTGACATGGTGATGCTTAAGGTTTCTCCATGGAAAGGTGTTATTCGGTTTCGAAAGTGAGGAAAGTTAGCTCCTCGGTTTATTGGTCCTTTCAAGGTGTTGGCACGTGTTGGTGAAATTGCTTATAGACTAGAGTTTCCCGAAGAGCTTGCTGGAATCCATAACACGTTTCATGTTTCCCATCTCCGTAGGTGTCTTGCGGATGACTCGACTTGGGTGCCGTTAGACGAGATCACCTTGAACAACAAGCTAGAATATTCAGAAGAGCCGATTGCAATCCTTGATGAAAAGGTTAAGATGTTATAGAACAAGGAAGTTAGAACCTTCAAAGTGCAATGGCGACATCGAAAGGGTTCCGAATTTACATGGGAATCCGAAGAGTTTGTTTTGGTTTATCTTCCGGATTGTCATGCGGCTTGGATCGCGAGGACGCGCTCCGATTCAAGTGGGGGAGAGTTGTAACATCCCGCTTTTCCCGTACATATCTAAAGGTACATACTTAATCATTAGTACGTTTTTAACCCGTTAGTTTATGTGTAAATGTATAGATGTATGTGTAAACGCAAACCAGAGTCAGAAAGGGGTTTAAATAGATCACTTATGCACGTTGTTCGTCGCACCGCGGAAAAGCGGCGCGACATCTCAAGCAAAACTGAAGTCAGGAGGCCTGCTAAGAAGGGTCGAATTTCCCTTTATATGTCGCGCCGCGACAAATAGAGCCGGTCGCGGCAGTCCTGCTGGACAGATTTCGAACTTAGCTCATTTTAAGGGATTTTAAGGGGCAATTTGGTAATTTGACGTGTAGATCTGATGGGAGCATTAAATCTCCACCACATATCCATTTAATTCATTTTCTTTTCTCTTTTCTTTCCATTTTCTCTTCGAAAACATAAAACCCATTTGGATTAAAAGTGAGAATTGAGAGTGAAGGATTGAGAGTTGATCTTTGGAGCAAGAATTAAAGTTGTTCTCATTGTTCTTAGCTACAAGTGGATAGTGTTGGTAAGTTTTAACTCTATGTTTTGAGTTTTAATTGGTTTATGCTAGAGTTTGTTCATTTGGAACTTGTGTGACCCATTTGAGGGTTAAATGGGTGGATTTTGGGTTAGATTGTTGAAAGTAAACCCTAATAGCCATAACCTAGGGTTTGGTCTTATGATTTGAGGTTGTAAGTGTTAAATGGTGTTGTTAGTCACTAATACACTTTTAAATTGATGAAAGAATTGTTAATGGGTGAGTTTGACTCGATTGTGAGTCTAAGTATTTAAAATGGGTCAAATGAGTACTAGTTGACCTAATTGGGTAAAATGGGTATGAATTACCCTAAGTTATGTTAGTTGATGTTAGTAGACTTTAAATCACCAGCCTTAGTGATTTAATATGAGTCTTGGCCATTTATGGGCGGTTGTGGTGTAGTTGAGTTATTTAATGCAAATTGGGTCATTAAATGCTCAAGTGTAAGTATTGTGGTTAATTCCACTAGTTGTGTGATTGAATGTGTACTTAATGAATTAGGTACATTGCCTTGAAGTTTGGACGTGCATAATCATCATCCTTGTGTGAAGGTGAGTGGAATAAGTATACTTGTACGTATATGATGTGTTTATTTGTACGTAAGGATATGTGTTGTCCTAGTTAGTGATATATGTGTTGAACACTAACGATTTATGAACAGATATGTGTTGTCCAAGTTAGTAATATATGTGTTGTACGCTAACGGTTTTATAAATGGACATGTGTTGTCCAAATTGGCGATATATGTGTTGTACACCAACGATCTTATGAACGGATATGTGTTGTCCAAGGGTTGGTGATATATGTGTTGTACACTAACGGTTGTTATGAACACCGATGGGAAATTCGAGTACCATTCCTTTTACTATTGGTTAACCATGGTTGTGTGAGTTTGGTATTAGCATATTTAATATTGAACTATATGCTATTGGTGTTGCTAGCTTCTTGTGAATTGTGGATAGTAGTTATGCATGATGTTTGCATGGTTGTCGTATTGCTAGCTTGTATGCGGTGTTGCGTAAGTGGTTGCAAATAAGTAGTTTATATATGAACATGTATAATTATTGCATTCACTAAGCATTAGCTTACCCCTCTCGTTGTTTATCTTTTTAGATGCAGGTGTGGATAAGGGCAAAGGGGTTATTGGGCATTAGGTGTCCCTTGATGATGTTTTGTTGGAGCTTTTGGAAGTTGGCCTAACATTTTGGGTAGTTTAGTCCCAAACCATGCTTGAAGTGTCATTTGGATTATAAACTATCATTTGTATTGGGTCGAACTCGTATTAAACTTAATTAAAGGCCTTCGTGCCTGGTAAACATTTAATTTGTGGTACGTTTTAAATGGAACTTGTGGAATGGTTTACATATTTAATTGGCGCGTAAATGTGTGTTATTTAAAAAAAAAAATTTATCGTATGGAATACGGGTTGGGTTGTTTCAAGTGGTATCAGAGCATGGTCTAAGGAATTTGGGCGACTTGAGATAGGTGCCTAGACTTAGACTTTATTGTATGTGCGATTTATGCGGGACTTGTAGAACTTCGGGTCGGATCGGAATTGTTAGTGCTTGGGTTTATGTGATCTAACCTTGCACTAATTGTTCTGTGTTGTAGTTGTAATCATCAAGCGAGATAGACGTTGTACTAAGGAGTTAATGCGACGTGCTCGCGTAGCAATGACTAGCTACCATTGTTACGGGCGCAAATCGTGTCAAACGAGCGATGTACGACGATTTTTGAGTAAGATGGGGCGTTAAGGTGTATATGTATATGCGTGTCATGTCTTTTCATTCGTTGTTTAACCTCTTTCGCGTAGCAATAACAATAAACCCGATTACTAGCAACACTAAACTCACTTCATGAGTTTAAATGGGTTTCTCAACAATTTAAGTTCAAACCCTAACTTGAATATCAAAATCAAACAATGAAATTCGGAGTTAGAACTTACCACAACAACCAAAACGTAGCTAGGAACGAGGTGAACAACTTTAACACTCGAGCTTTTGATCAATTTGAGCTTCTTCTTCTCCAAAACCCCAAATCTCTCTTTAGAACTCTCTCTCTCTCTCTCTCTCTCTCTAAAATAGTTGAGTTTGTGGATGTGAAAGTGATCCAAAGTTGGATCCAAACCAGCTGATATGGCTTCAGATGTGACCCCAAGTGAAATGACCAAAACGCCCCTCATTTAAGTCTAATTTGAAAAAGACAGAAATCTATCGCAGGCCACGTGTGCGGCGCGCTCCCTTAAGTGTGCGCGGTGCGTACACATGTCTGAGAAGATTCTGAGCTTTTAATTTTACACCACGCTCCACCCACTATACGTACATCATTCTTAAGCTATGTACCATAAATATTTGGGTCTTACAACTCTCTCCCACTTAGAATCGATCACGTCCTCGTGATCCTCGTCACGTAACCAGCCGGACCCACAGTCAGTGGTCCTCAAACATACGTTCCAAACCGACTACTACCACAATTATCATAAACTCAAAGATTATTCCAACATACCCAAGACACACTTGTACGCATCCCGAGACATGCAATGCACACATAATCCGAAAACTACTACAATCGCTTAACATACGTGGAAACATCATGTTTTCTTCCAACTTTTCTACGCAATCCTTCCCAATGAATCGCCTTTAACACTAAATCGTCATCCGCGATTTATCAAATCCGCAAATCTGAGCGCTAAAATTTGATCAATCCTCACATCGGGAAAAACTCAACCAATCTCTTACCGAGATATCAACTCCTTAGCATACCCATACCGAGTACAATGATAAAAGCAACCAAGTTTCAACCTAAGGTTAACAACCCGAACGATGAAGACCTTACCAAATGAATCCTTACGGATATACTTACCACATAACATCCCTTGTAGTGCGCAATATGACCAATACGCAACTATCGTAACATCATAAGCAACCGGCTAAAACCGATAGCGCCCAAAATGACTATGGAAACGCTAATCCCAAGGTGTACAAAATCGACTATTGTCACACCCGTAACAACATGTGAGCGAAACACGGCTATCGCATCAATAATCACACAACATGGTCCTCACGACCCCACCATTGGTGTATAAAAACAACCAATAGTTCTCAACACAAACCACATGAAGGCTGGACAAAACTACACGTGCCTTAGTGAATCCGCACCACACGCGACTCACTACCTCCACCGCAATAACAATCGGGATTGGCCGAACTACACGCGCCCTAGTGAATCCGAACTACACGAGAGTCACTATCCTAATAGAATGACCGCATTCACACGTGTCATTGTGAATCCGAACTACACGAGACTCACTTCCTCAATATAATGACTGCATTCACACGTGTCATTGTGAATCCGAACTACACGAGACTCACTTCCACAATAAGATGACTGAACTACACACGTCATCGTGAATTCGCAACCACACGTGATTCACCTCCCAAATCTCAACACAAGAATGGTACTCCCATTCCGATAACGTTATACCATACCGATATAACACTACTCCCATGGTGAAGTTAGCGAACCGAGTCAACGACCATAACCCACCAATTACATACGCTCTTTTGGCCTCAATCAACGAGTAGTGTAACATCGCGCACTGCTACACCATAGTGAATCCTAACGGAATACACTAACCATCCATCCCAAACAACAAGTATATACACATACTTAGAAACATTCCACTCACATTAAAAATCTTTGCACACGCATCACACGTACGTGTACACAACGCCACCACAATCGACAAGAAACACCTATATGGCACATAGGCGCAAAACAATAATTCTCTAGAAGAGAATCCGACACGCGCATCCCTTAACTGAGGGATCTCATCTTGCTCGTCAAATACGTCCATTATCTCTCAAAGAGATTCACCACATTACCACCTTGGCGGTAATTTAAATCCAAAACCATAAGTACAATTTATTTCAAACCGTACTTTTACCACAACTGACCAACGTAGGTCTCAACACTAGCTCCGAATCTATACGAGCATCGTACAATATCAACATACTAGAACATCCTCGTGCGAAAGTTCAAACTCCCCCACTTAGAACTCCGTTCCATAACCACATCATCGAGACAAAGGTATCCCGCTAATCCACTACTCACTCATTGTTGATTTAGTCAACGTCGAGTCCGTATCTGTCTCACCGAGACTCATACAACCATCATGCTAAAGAAAAACAAGATCCATCCGTCTTGTATTCCATAACATACCCATCACGATACCTTGCTCCAACCTTGAGCAAATGAAGGATTTCAGATCGTCCTTCTCCACTTCATTCAAATCGTTCACTAACACGAACACAAAACCTCACCCTTGAAATCGTTCGATTGCTATGGCTTGTCAAATTCCGTTTAGTCACTCATGTACCTAAGGGTTTCTATAGGGTACCTTAAGTACAATGTAACCGCAATACCATCGGAGTCGAATACCGCTAGTAGGTATGAAAGAGGCACCTAACATCGCATCACGTAGACTCCATTACCAACATACATCGAGATCCATAACACTAGATCTCAAGGGTTCCATCCACCCGTCGAATCTCATGGTTCATCAACTTCAACATGAAAGCAAACACGCCCTAACATCCGAACACCAAAGCCCATAACCATGGCTTGGTAGAAACATTTCCCAACACTAAGGAATGCTTGGTTGCACCAAGTCTTACGCTCTTCGTCCGTCAATCAAAACGTCACCATAGGGTAATTCCATTAGGAACGTCTCCCATAACAATAATACACACAACACAATCACAATCTTAAGGGTCTCACTCGAACGAGCTTAATGACCCGATACCGTAAACGTAAACCACCCGCTCGCTACGGATTATCTCCAGCGGAGAATGAAGTTTAATTAAGACTTACGTCCACAACGCATGTTATTACAAACGAACAACATACCATATCACACTAGGAGTACCTGATGCAGCATCGTTGGGCTTCCGTGCCCCACTTCCCATCATGTAGTCGTGCTATAACCTCTTAACCTGATCGTCAAATGATTCGGAACACTCCGACTTTCGGTGTCCATCTTTTCGATAATTAAAGCACCTGATCGTGCCTGAAGGTACACCCGTACAATCTCGTGCCAAATGACCTCGTTCTCTATAATTATAACACGTAAGCATGTTGATCGGTGTCGAAGGGCCGATCAAAAATAGCCTAATTACTCTACTTTAGATAGGGTAAGCAGGATTCGTTTCACGAGAAGTTATGGTTAACTAGCAAGCAATTTCAAGATTGGTTTGGTTGTTTAACTAAAAACTACTAAGATTTATCAACTAATATTAAAACTAAAAAGTTAAACTAAAGTGCAATTGAGAGTATTGAGATGTAAACAATGAGAGTAAAACCTTTATCCTTTCACAATCCCAACCTAACATGTATTCATTCAAACAAGTATTATGCTTATCAATTAATGATCAAATTACATAGACAAGATTTCTTGAGTTCATTACTTCTATTACTTTGGGATTAAACTATGCAATCTAGACAAGGTGTCTTTATCCCTAATCTAATTAACACTAAGTTGGATCAAGAACACACTGTTAAATCACAATAATTTAACTTGCAATAACAAAACATAGGACTTGCATTAATCAATAATTGACTTGATTCACAATATCATAATCCAAAAGTATTAAAACATCACAAATCACATAATCTTGAATGAAATCATACATATTTTAATTGTTCATGGAAAGGATAAAGTTAAGAAAACTAGCCAAGCATGTTGGTGATGATGATCATGGAGATTCTTGAAGATTGCATGATGAACCGCACCTTAATCCTAGCTTGAATCCTTGAATAATGATGGTTGGAGAGTGTTTTGTATGTGTTTGGGAGTGATCTTTGCTGCAAAAACTGATGGAAAAAGTGTAGGTGTCGTAACCCTAGTTCTCACTTTATATAGGGGTTGGATAACTTGATCACAAAGCTAAAATTCGAATTTTCCGGCACCAGAAAAATTGTACTGGCGTATTTTACGCCAGCATTGGCGTATTTTACGCCAATGTAATTCTGCCTGGGTGTATTTTTACGCCAGAAATGGACTTTTGTTCTGCACGGACCTGAGATGTGGCGTATTTTACGCCCAAAATGGCGTATTTTACGCCAATGTTGATTTCATGCTCACTTTTCAATCTCTTCATTCTTGTTCATATTCCGCTTTTAACCGCTGTTTTGTACCACATTTCGAGCCAATATCTTTCTTGCCTGTAAAACTGATGTGTGCGAGGTGTGCTAGGAAATAGTATTATTTTTACAACGAAATACTATTAAATACGATACAATTTTACACAAGATATTTATTTATTTATAGAATGGATATACCTAAACCTTGCTACAACACTTATAGGCAGTGTACCTAATCGTACAGTAGTGTAGTTTTTAGTAAGTCCGGTTCGTTCCACAGGGATCTTTTAAACAAGCTTAACGCTATATTAGTTTTAACTTATAATTGTAAAAATACAAAAATATATATAAGTAGTATTATTATTATAAAGGGGGTTTTTACCGTTTAATGACCGGTTTGTCGATTTTAAAACTTTAGTCGCAGTTAAAACCTAATGTAAAATATAAATATAACTTAATTTAAAGCGTAAAGTAAATAACGATAATGAAATTGCGATAAATAAAAGTGCGATAAAATAAAATTGCGATAATTAAAGAGTACGATAATTAAAAATGCAATTAAATAAAATGACAATAAATAAAAGTGCAATAATTAAAAGTGCAATTAAATATGAAATAAAAGAATTATGCTTATTTAAACTTCCATAATCATGATGTTTGACGTGTTGATTTTTAGTTTATTCCCATGGGTTAATTGTCCTTTGTCCTGGATTATTCGATATGTCCATACGGATTTGTCCATAATAGTCCATCAGTCATAATCATAAAGTACGAAAGTCTTCGTCAAATTATTCTTATTCCCGAAGTTAAATATTCCAACTAATTGGGGATTCGAATTGTAACAAGGTCTTAATACTTTGTTTAATGAATACACCAGGTTATCGACTGCGTGTAGTCCAAGGTTTTACTAATTTGTTAACAATTACACCAATTACCCTTGAATGTAATCCACCCCTGTTTCAACAAGTCTATTAACTATTAATCCAGTTCCGTGTCCGGAAAAATGAACAATTATTGGTATTTATAGATATCCCGCCCACCGTACCCAGTCAAGCATATATGGTTATATATAAATACGTCAAATTATAAGTCTATATATTAAATCAACGAGGTATCATTTAGTTAATATAAAACCCATTAATAGCCCATAGTCTAATTTTCACAAGTGTCGTTCTTTTATCCAAACCCCAATTATGGTACAAAGCCCAATTATCCAATTTTAATATTTAACCCAACATCACGATTACTTCGGCATTAAATAAGCATAAGAATAACTTAGCTACGAGACACTAAATTAAAAATAACATTAACCATAACTTACAGTGATTAAAAATAGCGTAGCGTTACACGGACAGAATTTTGACTTATACCCTTATAACATTCGCTAACATACCCTTATTATTAGAATTTAAAATTAAAATTAAAATTATAATATAAATATAAATATATATACGTTGATAGATGAAAGGAAAAAGATGTGTTAAAGTTCGAGCAAAACCGCGAAATTTATAGGCGTGTGGCCACAAAAAGTGGCCCATGCGATCGCATGGAAAACAAGCCTACAGGCCATGCGATCACATGGAGGTAGGTACCAGCTCACATAAGTTTGTTTTCTTGTTTACCGACTTTTATAATATATAATATAATATATATATTAATTTTAAGAATTAATTATATATTATATTATATTCATGTGCATAGTTGACTTGTAATTTTTAGTCCGTTGCGTCAAGCGTTGATAGATGACTCTGGTCCCGGTTTCGGTTTTTCGAACGTCCTTGCGTACAATTTAATATCTTGTATTTTGCGTTTCGCGTCTTGTACTCTTGTAATTTTGAGACGTTTCTCATCAATAATTGGAACCACTTTGATTGTACTTTGTACTTTTGAGCTTTTTGGTCGTTTGCGTCTTCAATTCGTCGAATCTGTCTTTTGTCTTCACCTTTTATTATTTAAACGAATATCACTTGTAAATAGAACAATTGCAACTAAAAGCTTGTCTTCCTTGAGGGATAATGCTATTAAATATATGTTCGTTTTTAGCATTATTAAATATTCCCACACTTGAGCGTTGCTTGTCCTCAAGCAATATAGTCTTGAAATAAAAATACTAGAATCACTTCTTTATTCTTCACACTTTGTACATCAGTGATTTCTATACGGCAGTATAAACAATGTTAGTAACGATGTGGTTTACAGTCCCACATGACTATAAAAATTTAGATCCTTAAGGAAATTGGATCTTTATGGAAACATTTGATCTTTTGAAAATACGATCTAGCTTTTACCCTAGATAAGTTTTCTGGAATAACCCTTCACCGGTGTTTGCAAAATGTTTTTGTGGGTTTGGTGGGTTTCAGATTTGAAAATTTTAGCTCAAAACTTGCGGTTTTGTGTCACCCACTTGCTAACCTTGTATTGGGAAAGCAACACGTCCAGTATACTTGCTCCGTATATTACCTTTCGGCAAACTACCATCCGGTTGTAAAGGAAATCGTTGAACAATCAACTGTTAAGGCAATGTCCCCTGACATGCTTTTAATTATGGTCTATAACATGTCGGATGCAATTACTATCCTTGGTAGGAGCAATAGTAAAGCTCACCCTATAGTTTTTCGGTCTGGCACAAGGTCCTGTCTTCGACCATGCTATGCAACCACTGTTCTTACGGTTGACACCCGATTTGGTTCAGGTGACCTAATGAATTCTAGGTGAATTCCTAGGATTTTACATTCACTAGTAATGAATGCATTAAAAATGGGTTTTCAGAAAACAAATCGGTTTATAATTTGATCAAAACATTTTCTCGTTCAAGCTCGAGTTTAGATATCATCGAATTCCATGAGTTTGTAATTCTCAATCTTTAAAGTCAATCTCAAGGATTGAGTAATATCAGGCTTAAAAGCTGATTTTTGATCTTTTAGGAGATTATCCTTTCTGGGGATCTGATTTATTAGTCTTATCAAGCTAATTTGCACGGCGTCCTCCCCATTTTACGAGATAGATCCTCTCATGGTTAGGATAAGTCTGACCACTTGGCGACCCTGTTTGATGCTGAGGTCAGTGGATTTCCAGCTGATTTTCGAGAAAACTTTTCAAGATTTTTCATAGACTCTACAACTGGTCCTTCCTGACCTAAATCAAGAAGTGCGTTTATTTTTCGGAAGACTTTACTTCCTTTTAATGATGGAATTGATTCATCGTGTAGATCCATCTTTCTTTCAAATATATTACAGTAAATTGGGTAAAACTGTTTAGATTAGTCCAAAGCAAAAGTATCTTCAGTTATTTGTACAAAAATATGTGATTTATGTTTTAAATAACTTGGTAAATTTTCCCACACTTGGCTTTTATTTTCTTTTATTTGCCTTTTTATTGTCCTCTATTCCATTTTAAATGAATTCTAACATTTTAGGCTGTTTCTCAATTTATGTCCTTTCCGAGGTAACAATAATTTCGGTGTTAACACCTAGTTTTACCGTTCATAAATATGTATAAACATGATTTTGAATTCATTTAATTGAAAATTTTGAAAATTTTACTAGAATTGGGTAGTCAGTATATAAGACTAGGGCTGTTCTTTATTATCAGAGAGCACTAGATTATAATACAACTACTGCATTACTAGTATTTTTAATGGTAATCAAGTGTATAAGGTAATAATTTTAAAAATCCGAAAGAATTTAACCCCTTCCCACACTTAAGATCTTGCAATGCCCTCATTTGCAAGAAATCAGTAACAATTTAAATTATTGAGGGTGATTAGCGTAGAAAAATGATTAAATTTTACCAAAGTTTCCAAACATATTGGCGTTTGTTTGTTGAATGATAAATGGTGCACATCATTTGTTCATTCCATCTTGTTGTTACATCACATTTGTTTTTCGTTTTGTCGTCAAAAGTACTAGCTTTTGCTGAACTTAATGCCAGTCTTTGAAAATGCGTTGTTTTACCCTGTTGTGTACATGAAATAAAATACATACAATACAAATATAAACATGCATGGTAATTTGAAATGGGACTTAAAATCCCACTTTCAAATCAAATATGAAACATTAGTACAACAAATAAAAATATTAAACATTACAATAAAAGTATCATAATATAATGTGTTTAAACATAAATAAACAGAAATAATAAAAATTAAAAATCATATAAATTACCAACCGGAACTAAATCAATCTGGATAGGGGTTCCAGTTCATGTCGTCGTCCGGGTTCCATGGTTGGTGATAGGTGTACTGGTATGCCTGGTTAGGGTCGTAGAGAGTAAATGGCGGTCTCATCTCGGGCTGGTGTGGAGGATAGTAAGCTGGTCGGGTCGGGACGTAGTGCTCCTGAGGTGACAGCCGACTCATAATCTGACACTGATGATAGTCCCATCTATCTTGCTGTCATTGCCTGGAATGCTCGTAATCATTCCGGGCTTGCCACTGCTCCATCTGTCGAAATCTCTCCGCGTTTGTCATGTCTACCTCATCTACACGCTGGTAGACATTAGTCATAGCCTCCTGAATGACATCCCTAATGTCATCCGTTTCCTCCATTTCCTCGTCTGAACCTCTCTCTACCTGAGGATGACTACCTTCATAGGGTACTGCCTGATTGCGTCTACTCTTTAATACCTTAGCACCCGCATAAACCCTCAATCCTAAAGGCTCAACCTGTTCTCTACATACCAAAAGTAGACCCCCTTGGTCCCTATCTACACCTAAATACTCTCCAATGAGAGTAACAAAAATACCTCCTCCAATTATCCCCCCTTCCTGTATTCCTTCCACCATTTTAGATAAATAAAAACCAACAGAGTAAGGGATATTAACAAAGCCTCTTGGGTCTCGAATACACTTTAGGTAAAATAAATCATGTAAGGTTAATTTTTCCTGGTTGTGACCTCTCTGTGTAATCGAGTTAGCCAAAAATCTATGAATTATACGAAGCTCGGCTCTGTTAATATGTAAGTAGGTATGTGTTCCTGCCCGCCCAAAAACATTATAATCTGACATATGCCTCCAGACGGCGTTCGCATCAAAATTCCTATCTACCCTTTCACCACGATAAATTAAATTAATACAATCGGGTAGTAGTAATTCAACGGGCCTATATATCTGCAAAGCCCTGGCCATGTCCAGCATGGACATCCTGTACATCCTACGACCAAGTATAAATCTAAGAAAACTTCTATCATCTAACCTATCTACATCTGCATTTAATGCTATAGTACTCATAAGCTCGACACGCCATTCCTTATATACAGGTCTACGAATGGTGAATAGACGTTCCCAATCGGTAAAAGAAGAACTGCCATACCTTTGAATCAGTAGCAGTGTAACACGGTCAGCTAGATGTACCATTTCCAAAGGATTCCAATCAATTACCCTAGGTACCTCTACGTCTTTTGTTACTAATTTGAATTTATTACTTTGATATGCCGGGTAATATCTCCAGCTTCTATCGAATCTCAGATTAGGATGCAACGTATGTTCAGGAATCGTCGGGTATTCTACTGGCGGATGTATTGGAAATACTGTGAAGGCATCAACAAATTGTAGCGGATCATAATAAGGTATATATTGATCAGGTTGATGTTGTTGTTCCTGTTGTGGTTCTTGTTCGGGTTCTGGCTCGTATTGCGGCTCATATTCTGGTTCAGGTTCTTGTTGTGGTTGTCTAGATGATGATGAAGCACCAGCAGTATCGGTTTTCTGCAAAACACATTAAACACAAAATTTGTGCATCCAAATATGCATTAGTGTTAGCAAAATAACAACTTGAAACAATTACAATAACATGTTAAATCAAAATTAAACTTATACACATTTTCACTATTTTATTAATTCTACACTTTTTCAAATAAGCCTATATGAAAATGTATACAAAGTTCATAAGCATTTAACTCAAATAACATACCAAAATAGTCATTACAAATAATTAAACAAGTCTCAAATGGCAATTATATCAAATTAATCAAGTTCATGAATTTTAGACTTAAAAAGTCTACTTTAATCTCCAAAAATCATATTTAGGATCAATGTTTGGATCATTTAGCTACCTAAACATGTTACACTACTTAATTTAGAAATAATTCATGACAAAAATCGGCCATAACCTGTTTATATCAAAAAGCCCCAAATTGCTCAAGAACACAAACTCTAGATTTCTAAAAATTTTGAAGTTTTTGGCTTCAAATCATGTTAAATAGCATCAATCTAGGTTATACATGAATAAAATACTAACAATTTAACTCTAATTACACTAGAAATTAACAAAATTAAATTAGGTATAATATTGGTAATTATCACAAAAACTAGAAATTTTAAGAGTTTAGGGATGTAATTTTTACCTTTTTGTTGAAGAATCCGAACCTAGGCATGATTAGAGCAAGAAATTTGACGAATTACGGTGAAATTTGGTGATTTTTGGTGAGGATTTGAGTGTGTGTTCGTGTGTATATGTGTGTGTAAGTGTGGAGACAGAACACAGCTCGCTGGGTTTTATGTTTCTGGCCTGGATTTCAGCTCCATGCGATCGCATGGAATTGCAGTGCAAACCCCATGCGATCGCATGGGGTCCGGGTACAGTACTTTTTCCTTTTTTTTTTTTATAAAACCCTTATACTTATTAAAACATATAATTAAATAAAAATTAAAATTTTATTTCTTTTTAGGATGAGGGCGTTTCGGATCGTTGTCCTAGTCCGTCCCTCGACAAAATTTTAAAATTTGTCAATTCAAAGCGTGGTTTTAAAAGTAAAGATTTTTGGGTTTTTTAAATGTTTTTGGCACACTTTAATTCAATAAGATTAAAAAAAATGATAATAAAAGTTCTCGTCCCTCCCTTGGGTAGAGCAATTTCGGTTCAACAACCTAGTCTTCAACTCACGACGAATTTTTAGAAATCAATTTTTAACTTAGCGAAATAAAGTAAATTTTTGTTTTTAAATTCACTCCAAACTTAAATTTAAAATGCATAAAATTAAAAATTCATATTATTAAAATTAAAAATTCACACCAAATTTATATTATATTTTTGTTTTTATACATACAAACTTATATAAAAAATATTAATTTTTTCAAATATTTATAAATTTAAATATATTGATTTTAAAAGGTTTACAATATTAATTTAATATTAATTTTAAAAACAAAGTAAAAATAAAATTAAAAATATTTTTGGTCTTTTATCCCACTTTAATCAATCAAATATTATCAAAAATATACGACCCTCTTTTCGGTAAAGTAATTTCGATTCCATAACCTAGTTTAACTCATGACGAATTTTTGAAATATTTTGGTTTGAATGATTAAAGATATTTATACCTTAAGAATAAACGGTAAATTTCGCAGTGATGTAATAAATTTTTGCATGATATCAATAATTTCGGTCGCAAAACCTAATTTTATTGAATACCAATTTAATACTTTATAGCGAACGATTTAGCGTTTATTATCAAAAGGTTAAAAACAATAAAAATAAACATAAAAACTGTACATACTTACCTGTGAAATAGAATTCTTAGTAACCTGCTTTAGCCCACTCATAAGATAGTTGGACTAATTGGTTTTCCATAGCTACATAGGCGTAACCTCAAGCATTCAACGTTTTTTCTTCGAAACATATGAACGGTCCATCTCTGCATAAAGTAACGAATTCAGTATTGGAATATGTCTGATTCGTCGAGCATTTTCCTTCGTGTGACCATTTTCCGCATTTGTGACATCTTTCAAGGTGTCGTGCTCTTCTTTTCGCTGCGGATTTTGATTTTCCTTTACCAAAATGTAACTTATTATTTTCGTTCCTGGATTCTTTTCTTACTCCATCCAATTTGCCTCTGATTAATGATACCAATTCACTTGCAAGGGTGTCATTATTACGTTTAGTGATCAAAGCGTGTAGCATTAGACCATGGTTTAGTTCACAGGAAGTCTTTATCTCGTAAAACCTAAAAAAATAAAAATTCAGAATGGGGGGAGAAGACTAGTTCTTTAGTGTCTGCTAGTGAAAGACCATTCGAGTTTCATTCTCGAGAACTACACGAAAACAGAATATCTAACTCTAACAGAAATACATATTATCCTTTAAAGACTTGATTCTCCCCACACTTAGTTAGATGTGGTGTTGAAATTGTGATTAACTTCGTTTTTAATTGGACTATCAACAACTTGTATATCTTTGACTTTTGCTTCAAGCCAATTGTTGATTTCCTCCGTAACTTTCACAAATTCAACTAACATTGCCTTTTCTTTTGGCGATAAATTGGATAGTAATCGGTTACATAACCTAAAGTTTCCCATAATCTTAGCATCGTGAATCCGTTTATAAAGTTTCTTCGTTGAACTGTTAAAAATGGGTTCATCTAATTTCTTATCATCAACGGGGTTCTTTGTGATCGAATCATCATTAAGTGTTTCTTCATCTTCCCCACACTTATACATTTTTATTGGTTTAACAGTTTTGGTTGGTGGAGATCTAAGGTGATCGATGTATCACCATCCCTAAGTGTCATTCTACCTTCTCTTACATCAATGAATGCCTCGATGGTTGCTAAAAATGGGCGACCTAAGATTAGAGGAATATCAAGGTTTTCCTCCATATTAATCACTATGAAGTTTGCAACAAAGGTCAAACTTCTTATGTTAACAAGTAAATTATTTGCTATTCCAACCGGGTGTTTAATAGTTAGGTCAAATGATTGAACCCCTATTTTGGTTGGTTTTAATTTACCCATACCTAATCTTTTGTATAAGGAAAGAGGCATAATATTTGCACTTGCTCCTAAATCTGCCAGTCCATTATATACATCACCATCATTAAGCAAACAAGAAATGATAAATTCACCCGGGTCTCTTGCTTTAGTAAGTCGAGTTGGTTTGTAAACCTTTTTCGGGTGTTCTTTTCTTAGTTCTTTCACTTCTATTTGAACTTCTTGTTAACATTTTTCTTCGTTTCTTGGAATGGGAGGTTTGTATAAGAATTCTTCTTCATCACTCCAATTTGAATCCTTCCTATTTTCCAATTTTGATTTTTCATATGTTGTTGATAACATATTTATGTTTTCATTTTGAAGGTTTTCTTGGGTGGTGAAATTATGATTGACTTGATTGTCAACTTCCATCGGACCATGTATGTAATGTTTAACTGTGTGACCATTAACTTTAAATTCAATCCCATTTGAATTTATTAACTCTATTGTTCCGTATGGGAAAACTCTTTTGACTATAAATGGTCCAGACCATCTTGATTTCAATTTTCCAGGAAATAGCTTGAATCGTGAATTGAAAAGAAGAACTTTATCTCCTTCTTTAAATTCTTTTGAACTTCTGATTCTTTTATCATGCCATTTCTTCGTTCTTTCCTTATAGATTAATGAATTTTTGTATGCTTCATGTCTCAATTCTTCTAATTCGTTTAGTTGGCTTAACCGTAGACGTCCAGCTTCATGTAAATCAAGATTACGTGTCTTCAAAGCCCAAAATGCTTTGTGTTCAATTTCTACTGGATGATGACATGCTTTTCCGTAAACGAGTTTAAAAGGTGTGGTTCCAATTGGAGTTTTGTAGGCTGTTCTAAAAGCCCAGAGTGCATCCTCCAATTTCATGGACCATTCCTTTGGATTTGATCCTACGGTTTTCTCTAGAATACGTTTTAATGCTCAGTTGGTATTTTCAACTTGTCCACTTGTTTGTGGATGATAAGCAGTGGAGATTTTATGAGTTACTCCATATCTTTTGAGAACTTTCTCAAGTTGATTATTACAAAAATGAGTACCCCGATCACTTATTAAAGCTTTCGGTGTTCCAAACCTTGCAAAAAGACGTTTTAAAAAGTTGACTACAACTCGTGCATCATTAGTCGGGAGAGCTTGTGCTTCCGCCCATTTAGATACATAATCAATGGCAACGAGAATGTATAGATTATTATGAGATTTTGGAAATGGACCCATAAAGTCAATACCCCAAATGTCAAATACTTCACATACTTGAATGACATTTTGTGGCATTTCATCACGTTGACTTATTTTTCCGGCCCTTTGACAAGCATCACAGGATTTTCAAAGAAGGTGTGCGTCTTTGAAAATTGTAGGCCAATAGAATCCAGCATCGTAAACTTTTCTTGCTGCGAGCTGGGGCCCATAATGCCCTCCTGTTGGTCCTGTGTGACATTGGTTTAATATTTGACTAGCTTCATCTCCGAATACACATCGGCGTATTATTCCATCGGGACAACTTTTAAACAAATGTGGATCTTCCCAGAAATAGTGTTTTATATCGCTAAAGAATTTCTTTCGTTTTTGGTACGATAATCCTTTTGCAAGGAATCCACATACTAAGTAGTTTGCATAGTCTGAAAACCATGGAATTTCATTATAATCTATCTTCAATAGATATTCATTAGGAAAGTTGTCTTGTATTGCCGATTCATTTAGAACTTCTAATTCAGGATTTTCAAGACGAGAAAGATGATCAGCGGCGAGATTTTCTGCTCCCTTTTTATCTCGGATTTCAATATTGAACTCTTGTAAGAGTAAGATCCAACGGATTAATCTTGGTTTAGCATCTTGTTTCGAAAATAGGTATCTAAGAGAAGAATGGTCAGTATAGACCACCATTTTAGCTAGAACGAGATAAGAACGAAATTTTTCAAAAGCAAAGACAATAGTAAGGAGTTCTTTTTCAGTAGTTGTATAGTTCGTTTGTGCTCCTTGTAACGTCTTACTAGCGTAATAAATAGGTTGAAATCGTTTTTCAATCCTTTGTCCTAAAACGGCTCCCATTGCAAAATCACTTGCATCGCACATGAGTTCAAACGGTAGATTCCAATTTGGAGTTATCATGATCGGTGCATTAGAGAGTTTTTCTTTAAGAATATTAAAAGATTTGATGCATTCATCTGAAAAGATAAATGGAGCATCTTTTTCTAGGAGTTTATTCATAGGAGTGGCAATTTTAGAAAAATCTTTTATGAAACGTCGGTAAAAACCGGCATGCCCTAGAAAACTCCGAACTCCTCTAACATTGGTGGGATGTGGAAGTTTAGCAATTACATCTACTTTAGCTCTATCCACTTCAATTCTTTCTTTTGAAATTTTATGACCAAGAACGATGCCTTCTTTAACCATGAAATGGCATTTCTCCCAATTAAGTACTAGATTTGATTGTTCGCATCTAATAAGTATTCGTTCAAGATTAACTAGACATGATTCAAATGTATCACCAAAGACTGAAAAGTCATCCATGAAAACTTCCATGCATTCTTCTATCATGTCGTGAAAAATCGCCATCATTCACCTTTGAAAGGTTGCAGGGGCGTTGCAAAGTCCAAATGGCATGCGTTTGTAAGCAAAAGTACCATAAGGGCACGTGAACGTGGTTTTCTCTTGGTCTTCAGGTGCTATTGGAATTTGAAAATATCCGGAAAAACCATCAAGAAAACAATAGTAACTATTTCCGGCTAATCTTTCCAACATTTGATCAATAAAAGGTAAGGTAAAGTGATCTTTTCTGGTGGCGTCATTTAATTTTCTATAATCAATACAAACACGCCATCCTGTTACAGTCCTAGTAGGAATAAGCTCATTTTTCTCATTTGTGATGACAGTCATGCCACCCTTCTTAGGTACGCATTGAACTGGGCTTACCCATGGACTATCAGAGATTGGATAAATTAAACCTGCATTAAGTAGTTTAATAATTTCTTTCTTAACAACATCTTGCATATTAGGATTTAGTCTTCTTTGGCGTTGCACATACGTTTTATGACCTTCTTCCATAAGGATTTTATGTGTGCAATACGAAGGACTTATTCCTTTAATATCATGAATTTTCCATGCAATAGCTGGTTTATGAGCTTTTAGCACAGAAATTAGTTGAGATTTTTCATTTTTGGTAAGAGAAGACGATATTATTACAGGTAATTCAGATTCACCATGTAAATAAGCATATTCCAAATGGTTTGAAAGTGGCTTTAACTCTAATGTCGGTGGTTCTTCTATTGATGATTTATATCGATATCTGTCTTCTTCTTTTAGCATTTGAATTTCTTCTGTTGTTGGTTCATATCCATTAGCCATAAGTGTAGCTAACATTTCAGTTTCATCAATTGGTTCAGTTCCTTTTCCTAAAGAACATTCTCCTGTTCCTTGTAATTCTGGAAATTCTTCTAACAATTCTGCATGTGAATCTATAGTTTGAATATAATAACATGTATCATCTGCAGATTGCTGTTGTTGCATTGCTCGGTTAACTGAAAAGGTAACACTCTCGTCCTCTATACTTAAGGTCAGTTTCTTACCGAACACGTCTATTATTGCTTTGGCCGTATTTAAGAATGGTCTTCCTAATATGAGAGGAACTCGAGAATCTTCTTCCATATCCAGAATAACAAAATCTACTATAAATACTAAAGTACCAACTTTAACTAGCATGTTCTCCATTATCCCTCTAGGATATTTTACAGATCGATCGGCTAGTTGTATGCTTATTCATGTTGGTTTCAATTCTCCAAGGTCTAGTTTAGCGTATAGTGAATACGGCATTAAATTTATACTAGCACCTAAGTCTGCCAATGCTTCTATTGAACTAAGACTACCCAAAAAATATGGAATTGTGAAACTTCCTGGATCTGATAATTTTTCTGGTATCTTATTCAACAGCACTGCAGAACAATTTGCATTCATAGTAACAGCTGAGAGTTCTTCCATTTTCTTTCTATTTGTGATTAGATCTTTCAAAAATTTAGCATATCTAGGCATTCCTGAAATCACATCAATGAAAGGAAGATTGACATTTATTTGTTTAAACATATCCAAGAATTTGGATTGCTCGGCTTCAAGTCTTTCTTTTTTCATCTTAATCTGGTAAGGAAGTGGTGGTTGGTATGGTTTAATATAAGGTTTAGCCTTAACTGTGTTATCTTCATTATCCTTTTCAACTACCGGTTCTGTTTCCTTATTTTGCTCTGGTTGTGGTTCTTGTGGAGTAGGAATAGCTTCATCTGAAATTACAGGTATTTCAGGTGGTTTAAGTGTAACACCACTTCTTGTGGTAATGACTTTAGCTGTTTCATTCCGGGGGTTAGCATTTGTATCACTAGGTAGACTTCCCGGTTTTCTTTCACCTATCAACCTTGCTAGGTTACTTACTTCTTGTTCCAGATTTTGGATAGAAGCTTGTTGATTTCTAAATGCTTGAGCATTTTGTTCATTCGTTTGTTTCTGAGATGTGAAAAACTGAGTTTGAGATTCAACTAGCTTTGACATCATATCTTCTAAATTTGGCTTTTTATCATCGGTTTGTGGTGGTTTATTTTGAAAAATAGGTATTTGCTGGTTGTAAGCATTGTTGGATCTTTGTTGATTGCTAGGACCTTGTTGGTTGTTGTATGGAACATTTCGGTTATAGTTCTGGTTTTGATTGTAGATGGGTCTTGGCGGTTGATAATTATTCTGATAATTATTTCCAGGCCTTTGGTTTATGTATGAAACATTCTCTCTTTGTTCCATTGTTAGTTCAATACTAAGACAATATTTTGTTAAATGTGATCCTCCACACTGCTCACAACTAATTCGTATTGAGTGGATATCTTTAGTCATCTTTTCCATTCGTCTCTCGACAACATCTATTTTTGTAGAAATCGAATCTAAGTCATGGCTAGAATCGGCTCTAGCTGCTTTAGATGATCTAACGATATCTTTTTCTTGGTGCCACTCATGTGAGTGGGAAGTAGTGTTATCAATAATTTTGTAAGCATCAGTTGCGGTTTTCTTCATAATGGAACCACCAGCTGCTATATCGATGTCTTTTCTTGTAGTGATGTCGCATCCTTGGTAGAATATTTATACTATTTGACAAGTGTCTAAACCATGTTGCGGACATCCTCTCAACAACTTTCCAAATCTTGTCCATGCCTCATACAGAGTTTCATTTGGTTTTTGTGTGAACGTAACAATTTCTCCTTGAAGTCTCACGGCTTTAGATGCCGGAAAGAATTGTTTAAGAAATTTTTCAACTAAAACGTCCCATGTATCAATCGCCCCTTCAGGTAACGATTCTAACCAATCTTTGGCTTCTCCCTTTAAAGTCTAGGGAAATAACATGAGGTATATCTGTTCATCCTCCACTTCTCGGATTTTAAATAGTGTACAGATCCTATTAAAGGTACGAAGATGTTCATTTAGATCTTCCTTCGACGCACCACTAAATTGGCATTGATTAGTTACCATGTGTAGGATTTGTCCTTTGATTTCATAATCTGGCGCATTAATGTCTGGTTGAGTAATTGCGTGACCTTGGCCAGTGTGTTTAGCTCGCATTCGGTCTTCCATACTTAGAGGTTCCAGATTTTCCATGATTGAATTTGTGGAATCTGAATCACTAGAGGATTCTGATTTAATGGTTGGTTCCTCTACAATCTCCGTTTGAATGATTGGTGGTTCCGGAGGAAAGATTAATGGTTCAGGATCTCTGAATTGTCCCTGAATATTCTCCGGATTCTCAATTGTGAGGTCGGGTTCAAAAAATGGATTATCGGAAATTTGAATTGGAGTACTTGGTCGACTAGATGACGATTCTAAAGAAAAATCAACGGCGACAATATTTGCTAGATGTCTTGATCTAGTTACAGGTGGTGAACGTTTTGCTCGGTGCATTCACTGAATATCCTATTAGTTATAAAAGATAAAAATTATATAAGTTATCAAATTAATAGACTTTTCTGCTTTTGCCCACGTTTCGAATAGCCAATAGATGCAGCAGGGAGCCAGAACCCTTTAAATCGGAAGCTCACAACTCAGCCACTAACAAATCTAACTATTACTACGAAACAGAAAATTTGGATGTCTATCAATTTAACCGCTTAAAATAATTTTTCGTTGAAATTTAAAGAAATTTTAGAGAAGAAATAGAAAATTCTAAGTCCTAAAAACTAGAGCGGAGAAAAATAAGAAAGAAAAATAGAGCGTCGAAAAACATCGAAAAATAAAAGGTCGAAAAATAATAGGCGTCGAAAAATAAAAATAAGAAAGTAGCGCGTCGATACTTAAAAAGGAACTAAAAACTAAGAATTAAAAGTTGCGTCTAAAAATATTAAAGCTTAAAAGAAATACTATATCTCAAATGGCAATAACTTAGAAAGGTACTAAAATATAAAAATGGCGTCGCAAAATTCTAAAACACCTAAATCTTAGTCTAAAGAAAAAGCACTTAAGGAATTTTACGGCAAAGCCTAAAAATCTAGAAATAAAAATAACTATGGCAAAAACTATAACTTAAAACTAAATATGAGCGAAAAATACAAATATTACGCTAAAACAAACAAAAAAATACAAAATATAAAAATAAACTTAAAGTTGTAAAAAGTACAATTTTTATAAAAATATTATTTTTATATTATTTATTTTATAAAACTATTATTTTTTATATAATTTATAAAACTAAATAAACTAAATAATATAAATTAAATAATAAAACTAAAACTTAAATAATAAATAAATAAAAACCTAATTAGGGTTTTAATTAATTATAATTAATAATAATACTTCGTAATGATTGCTGTTGGATGGTCAAACCTGGCGTGTCAGGAACCCTCATGCGATCGCATGAAATTTTGCCTTCGGGCTCATGCGATCGCATGGGCTAGGTTTTCGGGCCAGGTGTTGGGCTGCTACAGTACCAGGCCGAGAGTTATATATTTATTTTTTTTTCTATTTTCTGTTTTAATAAATAATTTTATAAATAAATAAAAACTTGTATTTTAAAAACTAAAATAAAAATAAAGAAACTTTATAATTTTATATATATATAACAAACTATTAAAAATATATAAATATTTTGTTTTTCTTTTCTTTTTATATTTTCGTATATTTAAAATGTATTTTTACAAAAGCATATTTTTATAAAAGTAAACTAAAAATTAATAAAAATCTTTTTTTTATATATATAGCGTTGCGCTTCCGGTGTTTAAGCAAGAAGTTCCCCGGCAGCGGCGCCAAAAATACTTGATGTGTGCGAGGTGTGCTAGGAAATAGTATTATTTTTACAACAAAATACTATTAAATACGATACAATTTTACACAAGATATTTATTTATTTATAGAATGGATATACCTAAACCTTGCTACAACACTTATAGGCAGTGTACCTAATCGTACAGTAGTGTAGTTTTTAGTAAGTCTGGTTCGTTCCACAGGGATCTTTTAAACAAGTTTAACGCTATATTAGTTTTAACTTATAATTGTAAAAATACAAAAATATATATAAGTAGTATTATTATTATAAAGGGGGTTTTTACCGTTTAATGACCGGTTTGTCGATTTTAAAACTTTAGTCGCAGTTAAAACCTAATGTAAAATATAAATATAACTTAATTTAAAGCGTAAAGTAAATAACGATAATGAAATTGCGATAAATAAAAGTGCGATAAAATAAAATTGCGATAATTAAAGAGTACGATAATTAAAAATGCAATTAAATAAAATGACAATAAATAAAAGTGCGATAATTAAAAGTGCAATTAAATATGAAATAAAAGAATTATGCTTATTTAAACTTCCATAATCATGATGTTTGACGTGTTGATTTTTAGTTTATTCCCATGGGTTAATTGTCCTTTGTCCTGGATTATTCGATATGTCCATACGGATTTGTCCATAATAGTCCATCAGTCATAATCATAAAGTGCGAAAGTCTTCGTCAAATTATTCTTATTCCTGAAGTTAAATATTCCAACTAATTGGGGATTCGAATTGTAACAAGGTCTTAATACTTTGTTTAATGAATACACTAGGTTATCGACTGCGTGTAGTCCAAGGTTTTACTACTTTGTTAACAATTACACCAATTACCCTTGAATGTAATCCACCCCTGTTTCAACAAGTCTTTTAACTATTAATCCAGTTCCGTGTCCGGTAAAATGAACAATTATTGGTATTTATAGATATCCCGCCCACCATACCCAGTCAAGCGTATGTGGTTATATATGAATACGTCAAATTATAAGTCTATATATTAAATCAACGAGGTATCATTTAGTTAATATAAAACCTATTAATAGCCCATAGTCTAATTTCCACAAGTGTCGTTCTTTTATCCAAACCCCAATTATGGTACAAAGCCCAATTACTCAATTTTAATATTTAGCCCAACATCACGATTACTTCGGCATTAAATAAGCATAATAATAACTTAGCTACGAGACATTAAATTAAAAATAACATTAACCATAACTTACAGTGATTAAAAATAGCGTAGCGTTACACGGATAGAATTTCGACTTATACCCTTACAACATTCGCTAACATACCCTTATTATTAGAATTTAAAATTAAAATTAAAATTATAATATAAATATATATACGTTGATAGATGAAAGGAAAAAGATGTGTTAAAGTTCGTGCAAAATCGCGAAATTTATAGGCATGTGGCCACAAAAAGTGGCCCATGCGATCGTATGGAAAACAAGCCTACAGGCCATGCGATTGCATAGAGGTAGGTGCCAGCTCACATAAGTTTGTTTTCTTGTTTGCCGACGTTTATAATATATAATATAATATATATATTAATTTTAAGAATTAATTATATATTATATTATATTCATGTGCATAGTTGACTTGTAATTTTTAGTCCGTTGCGTCGAGCGTTGAGAGATGACTCTGGTCCCGGTTCCGGTTTTTCGAACGTCCTTGCGTACAATTTAATATCTTGTATTTTGCGTTTCGCGTCTTGTGCTCTTGTAATTTTGAGATGTTTCTCATCAATAATTGGAACCACTTTGATTGTACTTTGTACTTTTGAGCTTTTTGGTCATTTGCGTCTTCAATTCGTCGAATCTGTCTTTTGTCTTCACCTTTTATTATTTAAATGAATATCACTTGTAAATATAACAATTGCAACTAAAAGCTTGTCTTCCTTGAGGGATAATGCTATTAAATATATGTTCGTTTTTAGCATTATCAAAAACATAAAACCATATCAAAGTATCTCCTTTTTCACTCACACATGGTTAATTTCGCGTATTTAAGCATAAATGATCGTGTCAAATAAGGACCGATCAAACCCCCCCTGTGATGACCCGGGAATTTCTGACCAAATTTAAACTTAGTTTTATATGATTTCGACACAATAAGCAAAATCTGTAATGTTGAATCTCGAAAACTTTAAACTGTGTTCGTGTATACATTTGACCTTGACCATTACCGACGATTCACGAACTAATGTGTAAATAATTATGTGAATATATATACATAAGAGTATATATAATAATTTAAATTAATAAGTATACATTATGCAATTAGAATTAAAAATGTAAAATAACGAACAAAATAATTAAGTTATTATTACAATAAACATATGTAATTAGATATATAATATTATTATAAATCTATATAAATAAATATATAGATATCTATAAAAGATTTCTATTAATAACTAATATATTGTAATATGTATAAAATATATAAATATTAAATATTCACTTATGATAATATAAGTAGTACATAATTAACCATATATTAGAACAAATCATATAAATAGTTATATTGTTATTACCTTCAATATTAATATTAATATTAATATTAGTGTTACTAAGCTTATATATAAACTATAGGTACAAAGTTGTTATATATAAATGGTTGTAGCATTTATTATTGCCAATATTATTAACATTGATAATACTATTATCATTTTCATTAATATTATTATTATCAACATTATTAATATATGTATGGATATATATAATTAGATACATTTAATTTCTAATATTATTGATATCATTATTTATATCATTATTTTCAAAAGTCATTATTATTATTATTAGTATTATTTATTGATAAAATTAGTAGAGTTATCATTATAAGGAATTACGTAGTGAAAGTTGAGTTGGTTACAGATCCCTATCAAACTGTATATGATTTGTACTACTGTCCCCAATCCAATTCAGTATCAAACAAAAGTTGTTGAGGGTTGATATCTGATTCCAATTTTTTATTTTATTTTATTCCTCATTCGTACCAGAGGGAACTGTAAATGACGACTTCAATTGATAAAAAAATTCGATTAATAATACAATATAGATAGATGATATGCAAGAGAGATATCTAAATATTATGTATCTACAATATCTTGCACCTTAAAGAGCAATAACCATCTTTCTCTTTCTTTCATTACTTCGCTAGTAAACACCACTTTCACCAACTCACCACCACGTGTTTATGCTCTTGAATGAACAAACCACCACCCTTGAAAGCAACATTCATCCTCCACCATGAATAAATCACGGCCACCATTCATTGCCATCTACCTCTGTCTTGTTTCTGTTTCTATCCGAGGCTGTTAACCATCATTCCAAAGAATCACCTACAGCTTCCTGTTCAACAAAGGTTACAACTACTATTCGCTATTTACTGCTTACGCTTCTGTTTTCTTCTTATTTGAGCAACCACTATTTTCACTCTCAACCGTAAAGCACAACACTACAACCCATTCACTCTCAATTTTTTCTTTACAAAGATATATATACATACACATACATAATAGATATATATACATACCTTTTTATATTCTTCTTGAAGAACCGACACCTTGATCACCATCCTTACAAACCCACATGTTCAACAACCCATAACACCACCATAGCTCATCACGACAACATTCTCTCTCCCTCTCTTAATTCTTGTAACCGAAGACACCACTCTTACTTCTTCATGTTTTAAATTCAAACACCACAACAACGAAGGAACTATTACAAATTATCACCACTGCCTTACTAGTGCCGTAAGCTTCCATTTTTTTTTACCAAACCAAACCTTGCAAAACCATTTAAATAGACATCTGTTAATGCTATACACGTCTGTTTCAAGCTGCTGATATACCTATATATATACGCGTTCTTTTACTAGTCAATTTAAATGAATCATGCTTGATATTAAAAGGGGAGTGGAGAGGTCACGATGGAAATTACTTTTCCTTGGATCCTAATAATACGTACATTCATGGAAACTAGTGGCCAACTAATGTAATGAAACCCCACTCAATTATCACAAATGAAGAACCCGAAGTATAACCAAATTCTTGTTGGGCCACCCTAATTCGAGGTGAACCGCAACCTTGCTGCAACTACTCATCACTTTTAATTGTTTTATTAACCTTGTGGAACCCATCATCTACTTTTGAGTGTCTTTTTCTTTTCCTTTCCAACTGGCATCCAACGTTAGCTATCTAATATGATATTGAGAATTGATAATGGATGATGACGTGTGGATGAATGCAACTCCATTAATTCTGTCAATATAATCGAAACCCTTTTATCCTTATCATATAGGCTGCTAAACGTGTCTGGATCCTAATGATTTTGTGGATTCCTTTTTGCTGGAATTGATAAGTGATACGAGCCGTAATAACTGGTATATATCTGGGCCGTAATAGATGGTCTGTTGGGCTGAAGGATATTTGGGCCAGAATATGAAAGTAAAGAAAACATGAGACGGGATAAATAAATCCGGCTATAATTTAAATCATAAAAGTATCACGCAGTCCATTGGTTAAGGGTGTTTGTGATTAAACTAGAGGTTGCGGGTTCGAGCCCTTGAAAGGGCGTTTTAAAAAAAAAAAAGCCTACTTTAGTGAGGTAGTAACTCTATTACTTTTATTATTATTACTCTTATTATTATTATTATTATTATTATTATTATTATTATTATTATTATTATTATTATTATTATTATTATTATTATTATTATTATTATTATTATTATTATTATTATTACTACTACTATTATTATTATTATTATTATTATTATTATTATTATTATTATTATTATTATTATTATTATTATTATTATTATTATTATTATTATTATTATTAGTATTATTATTACCATTATTATCTTTAGTAGTAAAAATGGATATTAATATTAAGTAACATTATTGTTGTTATTATTACTACTATTATTATTACCAAAACTATTATTATTATCATTATCACTATTTTAATCTAATCATTTTCATTATTAAAGATTACCATAAATATTATTAACATAACTATGTTTATTATTATTATTATTAATATTTTAAACATTATTATTACAACAAATATTATTTATGCAAAATATGATTATTACCTATATCATAAATATACTAATATCACATAAATGTCATGTTTTTAAATATCACTTATAGTAAGATGCCATTAATTAAATTATATATCATATACATATTATAACATATTATAAGTATTAAGATGAATATATATAAGGATATTAGCCTTAATATGATATAAACTTAGTTGATTAATATTATAATGTGTTAATATATATACTTGATATAGGTTCGTGAATCCGAAGCCAACCCTGCATTGTTCAGTATCGTCGTATGCATATTTTTACTACAAAATATTGTATTGTGAGTTTCATTTGCTCCATTTTACTCTTCATATTTTTGGGACTGAGAATACATGCGCTGTTTTTACAACTGCTTTATTAAATGCTTTTTAAATATATTTTGAACTGCGAATACATGAAAGGCTTTTATAAATGTTTGACGAGATAGACACAAGCAAAACATTCCTCGAATGAATTATTATGCAGACAGAAGTTCTGCGGATTATTATTGAATTATGTGGACATGATAATTGCCACCGTTGAATTATGTGGACATGATAATTGCCACCGTTGAATTATGTGGACATGATAATTGCCACCGTTGAATTATGTGGACATGATAATTGCCACCAATTGAAAAGTGAATGTTATGTATCGAGAGAATGATTTTATACACAGGTTATGTGTATGTTATTTTTGTGCACAAGATATGTGTACGGTTACTAAGATTTATGAAAGATGATTTCGTACACGAGAAAGGTGTACCGTATTTAAAAGATATCGCATGTACATTACAGGTGGGTATAGGATTCGGGCCCATTTGTACCATGCAGCATTTAAATCTTGTGGTCTACCAAAATGATGAATTTTATTGTTTTATGATAAACTTATGAACTCACCAACCTTTTGGTTGACACTTTAAAGCATGTTTATTCTCAGGTATGAAAGAAATCTTTCGCTGTGCATTTGCTCATTTTAAAGACATTATTTGGAGTCGATCATCGCAATGGGACCAGATGTTGGTGACTTCGTCCAGATGGATTAGGATGGGTCATTTCAGTTGGTATCAGAGTGGTGGTCTTACGAACCAGGTCTTGCATTAGTGTGTTTAACTGATAGTCATTAGGATGCATTAGTGAGTCTGGACTTCGACCGTGTCTGCATGTCAAAAGTTTTGCTTATCATTTTGTGTCAAAAATCATTTGCTTATCATCCTTAGGAAATTACCTGCATATCATTCTTAGTCTAGACATGTCTTACTGCCTCAAATGCATAGACAGTGTATAGATAAATTCATATCTTAGCGTATCTGTTATTGTTACCTTTGCCTGACAGCTTCCGTAGATTCCTCCGTAACTTATGGGATTTTAGTTTTATATATGCATATGTAAACTATGTATTGTAGGGTACTAATCTACATCCTATAATCTATTCCTTATCGAAAATCCTTCATCTGATCGTACGAGATGAATCCCTCAACCAGTTCGAGTCCCTCAGATTCCGATAGCTATTCCGATAGTTATTCCGACAGCTATTCCGATATGGATTTCCACTCGAACTCCGAAAGCAGTGTAACTAGAATGGAGCAACCAGTCAGCAATCCCTAATTCATCTGATGGGTTCGTAGTCAACTTAACCGATGGAGACGAGAAGAAGGCAATCCTTTTTACCAACCGAATTTACCTCTTGGCGATGAACCTGAAGCACTTACCGGCGAATCAGTCCGAAACACCATTCTCACCCTCATTTCCCGAATATCTCAACACGATTATATTCTATCTAAAATTCTAAAACTTATTCATCCGCTCGTTCCGACCGACAATCATCCCGGAATAATAGAATAAGTCAACGAACTTCGCGCTCGAGTAATCAATTAGGAGAAAATGGTGGAAAAAAAAAATTCACCAGCCTCAGCACCGACAGCTCTAGTACCACCAACAACAACATCCGCTTCACCAGCTTCGACATCTCATTCTGTACCTCGAATATAATCATCGTTCTACATGACGTTCTACATCAATTATCTTTGTTCTTCATGGCGATTATGTAATCTCTAATGTTATAGAGATTTTGTATTCTATTTTTAATGGTAAATCAAATGAGTTTAATACTATATTAACTCATTAAATCCATGATTACATCTGAAGAAAATATATATGTATATATGTTTTCATAAAGGTTGTAATTAAAAATTCTTTTGTACAAACTGTTAATGGTGAAAATATTTTAACGGGTAGGTAATATCCGAGGAATATTTAGATTTCACATTAATAAGTTACACTGTACATTTTACGAATCTGATTCAACGATCATTTACTATCCTACTTACATCCACAGATATACGAATCATTTCACCACAGAATAACCATTTTTATTCGATTTCATATTTGGATTTTTACTTATCAGAATCCAACGAGTGGCATAATGAAGAAAACATTGGACAATTAAAATGAATTAAAATATTGATTATAACCTATGAAACTAAACAATTCTTCAAGTTTACCACTTGATCTCATCCTAAACCTCATTTGCATCTTGATAATTCTAATCTGAGTTCAAACCTTTCATGATTTTTGAAAACACCTCAAATGAGAGGATGAACCAACCGCACTTCATCTACGAAAGGAAAGATTTATGCATATAGTCATGCACCTGAAAATACTCGGAACCTGAGTAAACATTTAACACATAACTGTGTTAATCCCTTTAGTGTTATTATTACCTAACATAACTTTGCAATCCCTTTCCAAATTAGCCAATTTTGTCACAGCTTCAGCAAATGAATTTCGACTTTCATTCGAATAAACTCTATTATAACTTCGATAAATAAGTTTGCCTTTCATCATCGTTACCGGAGAACCATCTATGTCCCACCACATTGGCAGTAAACCTACCAGTAATTTCATCTATATTTGATTTTCCAAAAAAAAAAAAGAGCTTTACATCAACAATTATATGTATACATATAACCTTTATCTCTTATAATTATGATCTTCCATTCTGAAAATTTCGAAAAGCACTCAGTCTACGAATCAACACGTCAAAGTTTGAAAAAGCTGAATAAAGCAACAGAAACTATAGAAAACTGTAAACGACCTTAATCGTCGGAAGTTAGATGACAAAGAATAGAATGTTGGCAAAGCTCAGAAAAGTTGGAACTGGAAAACGGATTGAGCAAACCATGAAGGAAGCTGTGAACAAATCACAAGGACTAAACTTGTACATAAAGAATCCTGATGATTCTGTTTATGATAAAATCTTTAGCGAATACCTTGGTTTTGACTTCAAACTCTTGCGGACAAATTTTCTTCACCATCCTTCGATATTAGATATTCCAAGATATCATCGTATCTTTCATTATAAATATCCTCCATATTTCTGAAGATATTTTTATAACTACTCTTATCTGAAATCATTAATCTCTTCGTGCTATCATTGTTACATCATATAGAAACTGTTAGTTTCTATATTCTGTAAACTTTCGAGCTTAAAATATGAATGTTATTGAAGTAATGTTGGGAACTGATGTATGAGTTAGTATAATATAATGACACTTGATCAACGTGATTATATTATAGTAGGTCATGCTGAGTTTCTAATGAAACGTGATGATTCACAGACCATAACGTCATCATGTGCCATGTTACACGACTCTTACATTCTACCTCACCTCCAAACATATCAAGAACGTACTTTCTTGATAGTTCTATTCTCAGAGTTTTTGATAAATTTAAAAATCAAATTGTGCTATCACGTTCCTTCCTGCTTAGAACATTATAATCATCCGAAACTCTATATCTACAAATTCTATACCATTATTAGATTGATTTAGAATCAGGAAGAGAAAACAAAAGAATGAAGATTCGAAATAGAAAGGGGGTATAAATCGCAGCAAATAAGAGAGCGCATTAACTGTGGATGACAATGATTATAGGAGACAGAAGCAGGGGCATGGAAACATAAGGGAAGATATAAAGCCCAACAACAACGCAGAAATTACAAACCATGAATATTAATACGAATAGCAATATAAAGACACGGTATAATTAAGAATAGTATCACCCCAAGGTAATAGTAGAAGTAAACAGATTCTTCTGATGGAAGATTTAAAAGAAGGATGACAGAAATGATAATTAGAAAAATATCAAGGATTAAAACTGGATGAAGCATATTGACTGATGGTCTGGGAGTATGAGTTAAAGTATAGAGAATGGAGTGGTGGAAATTAATGGAACGGAAGAAGTTCATTTTTAGTAAAAATACCAGCCAAAGAAAATCAAGACAGATTTTCGCATTTAATTATAGTGATCTTAATTTCCATAAATCCCGAAAAATCATATCTTTTAGATTTCGAAGAATTCCTTTAAATTCCTTGAATTCTGGAATTCAACCCTAACTCTGCCAAAAGTTAAGATGAATCTTTATTTTTCCTATTTCAATCTTTTGTGATAGCTTCATTCGTACTCATCGAATAATCGAATTATTTTATTCATATTACTCAATGATGATAAAACTCAATTTATTATCTCATATTCGTCATGAAAATATTTTTATTGTTAGCCATGACCACCTCACTCAAATTTCGGGACGAAATTTCTTTAACGGGTAGGTACTGTGATGACCCGGGAATTTCCGACCAAATTTAAACTTAATTTTATATGATTTCGACACAATAAGCAAAATCTATAATGTTGAGTCTCGAAAACTTTGAACTGTGTTCGTGTATACATTTGACCTTGACCATTACCGACGATTCACGAACTAATGTGTAAATAATTATGTGAATATATATACATATGAGTATATATAATAATTTAAATTAATAAGTATACATTATGCAATTGGAATTAAAAATGTAAAATAACGAACAAAATAATTAAGTTATTATTACAATAAACATATGTAATTAGATATATAATATTATTATAAATCTATATAAATAAATATATAGATATCTATAAAAGATTTCTATTAATAACTAATATATTGTAATATGTATAAAATATATAAATATTAAATATTCACTTATGATAATATAAGTAGTACATAATTAACCATATATTAGAACAAATCATATAAATAGTTATATTGTTATTACCTTCAATATTAATATTAATATTAATATTAATATTAATATTAATATTAGTGTTACTAAGCTTATATATAAACTATAGGTACAAAGTTGTTATATATAAATGGTTGTAGTATTTATTATTGCCAATATTATTAACATTGATAATACTATTATCATTTTCATTAATATTATTATTATCAACATTATTAATATATGTATCGATATATATAATTAGATACATTTAATTTCTAATATTATTGATATCATTATTTATGTCATTATTTTCAAAAGTCATTATTATTATTATTAGTATTATTTATTAATAAAATTAGTAGAGTTATCATTATAAGGAATTACGTAGTGAAAGTTGAGTTGGTTACAGATCCCTATCAACCTGTATATGATTTGTACTACTGTCCCCAATCCAATTCAGTATCAAATGAAAGTTGTTGAGGGTTGATATCTGATCCCAATTTTTTATTTTATTTTATTCCTCATTCGTACCAGAGGGAACTGTAAATGACGACTTCAATTGATAAAAAAATTTGATTAATAATACAATATAGATAGATGATATGCAAGAGAGATATCTAAATATTATGTATCTACAATATCTTGCATCTTAAAGAGCAATAACCATCTTTCTCTTTCTTTCATTACTTCGCTAGTAAACACCACCTTCACCAACTCACCACCACGTGTTTATGCTCTTGAATGAATAAACCACCACCCTTGAAAGCAACATTCATCCTCCACCATGAATAAATCACGACCACCATTCATTGCCATCTTCCTCTGTCTTGTTTCTGTTTCTATCCGAGGTTGTTAACCATCATTCCAAAGAATCACCTACAGCTTCCTGTTCAACAAAGGTTACAACTACTATTCGCTATTTACTGCTTACGCTTCTATTTTCTTCTTATTTGAGCAACCACTATTTTTACTCTCAACTGTAAAGCACAACACTACAACCCATTCACTCTCAATTTTTTCTTTACAAAGATATATATACATACACATACATAATAGATATATATACATACCTTTTTATATTCTTCTTGAAGAACCGACACCTTGATCACCATCCTTACAAACCCACATGTTCAACAACCCATAACACCACCATAGCTCATCACGACAACATTCTCTCTCCCTCTCTTAATTCTTGTAACCGAAGACACCACTCTTACTTCTTCATGTTTTAAATTCAAACACCACAACAACGAAGGAACTATTACAAATTATCACCACTGCCTTACTAGTGCCGTAAGCTTCCATTTTTTTTTACCAAACCAAACCTTGCAAAACCATTTAAATAGACATCTGTTAATGCTATACACGTCTGTTTCAAGCTGCTGATATACCTATATATATACGCGTTCTTTTACTAGTCAATTTAAATGAATCATGCTTGATATTAAAAGGGGAGTGGAGGGGTCACGATGTAAATTACTTTTCCTTGGATCCTAATAATATGTACATTCATGGAAACTAGTGGCCAACTAATGCAATGAAACCCCACTCAATTATCACAAATGAAGAACCCGAAGTATAACAAAATTCTTGTTGGGCCACCCTAATTCGAGGTGAACCGCAACCTTGCTGCAACTACTCGTCACTTTTAATTGTTTTATTAACCTTGTGGAACCCATCATCTACTTTTGCATGTCTTTTTCTTTTCCTTTCCAACTGGCATCCAACGTTAGCTATCTAATATGATATTGAGAATTGATAATGGATGATGACGTGTGGAAGAATGCAACTCCATTAATTCTGTCAATATAATCGAAACCCTTTTATCCTTATCATATAGGCTGCTAAACGTGTCTGGATCCTAATGATTTTGTGGATTCCTTTTTGCTGGAATTGATAAGTGATACGAGCCGTAATAACTGGTATATATCTGGGCAGTAATAGATGGTCTGTTGGGCTGAAGGATATTTGGGCCAGAATATGAAAGTAAAGAAAACAGGAGACGGGATAAATAAATCCGGCTGTAATTTAAATCATAAAAGTATCACGCAGTCCATTGGTTAAGGGTGTTTGTGTCTAAACTAGAGGTTGCGGGTTCGAGCCCTTGAAAGGGCGTTTTTTTTTTTAAAAAAAAGCCTACTTTAGTGAGGTAGTAACTCTATTACTTTTATTATTATTACTCTTATTATTATTATTATTATTATTATTATTATTATTATTATTATTATTATTATTATTATTATTATTATTATTATTATTATTATTATTATTATTATTATTATTATTATTATTATTATTACTATTATTATCTTTAGTAGTAAAAATGGATTTTAATATTAAGTATCATTATTGTTGTTATTATTACTACTATTATTATTACCAAAACTATTATTATTATCATTATCACTATTTTAATCTAATCATTTTCATTATTAAAGATTACCATAAATATTATTAACATAACTAAGTTTATTATTATTATTATTAATATTTTAAACATTATTATTACAACAAATATTATTTATGCAAAATATGATTATTACCTATATCATAAATATACTAATATCACATAAATGTCATGTTTTTAAATAGCACTTATAGTAAGATGCCATTAATTAAATTATATATCATATACATATTATAACATATTATAAGTATTAAGATGAATATATATAAGGATATTAGCCTTAATACGATATAAACTTAGTTGATTAATATTATAATGTGTTAATATATATACTTGATATAGGTTCGTGAATTCGAAGCCAACCCTGCATTGTTCAGTATCGTCGTATGCATATTTTTACTACAAAATATCGTATTGTGAGTTTCATTTGTTCCCTTTTACTCTTTATATTTTTGGGACTGAGAATACATGCACTGTTTTTACAACTGCTTTATTAAATGCTTTTTAAATATATTTTGAACTGCGAATACATGAAAGGCTTTTATAAATATTTGACGAGATAGACACAAGCAAAACATTCCTCGAATGAATTATTATGCAGACAGAAGTTCTGCGGATTATTATTGAATTATGTGGACATTATAATTGCCACCGTTGAATTATGTGGACATGATAATTGCCACCGTTGAATTATGTGGACATGATAATTGCCACCGTTGAATTATGTGAACATGATAATTGCCACCAATTGAAAAGTGAATGTTATGTATCGAGAGAATGATTTTATACACAGGTTATGGGTATGTTATTTTTGTGCACAAGATATGTGTACGGTTACTAAGATTTATGAAAGATGATTTCATACACGAGAAAGGTGTACCGTATTTAAAGATATCGCATGTACATTACAGGTGGGTATAGGATTCGGGCCCCTTTGTACCATGCAGCATTTAAATCTTGTGGTCTATCAAAATGATGAATTTTATTGTTTTATGATAAACTTATGAACTCACCAACCTTTTGGTTGATACTTTAAATCATGTTTATTCTCAGGTATGAAAGAAATCTTCCGCTGTGCATTTGCTCATTTTAAAGACATTATTTGGAGTCGATCATCGCAATGGGACCAGATGTTGGTGACTTCGTCCAGATGGATTAGGACGGGTCATGACACCCCCCCCCCCCACACTTGGCTTTTGCTTGTCCTCAAGCAAATCTGTTTTTAACTACAAGACAACAACACCTAGGTGGTATTAACTCAAATAATTTTTCGCAAACAAGATTAACTATTAATCGAGATGTAAGGACAATATGGGCCAATCACTCAAAACCTCGAACAATTTTTTAACCTCTAACACATTCAATCATGAACTTTTCTTCACCGGGTATTCCTTAGTCCAACAATTCCAACACTAGTCATAACATCATAAACCTCAATCATTTCCCCGAATCATCAAATGGATCAACACTTAGACTAAGTTAAACAAATATCCTTCACAACTTTTATTGATCCGCACTTACTCTTTTAATCAACAATATAAATGCATCTAAGTAACATGTCAAAAGAAACACAAAACAAGTTCAATTACATCCGGAGTGATTGCATAAGGGCAGTCATGACTCAAATAAAAATTGGTGTAAAAATGGTTACGAATGTCGAATCAATCAAACTTTATAAGGTTTAGAAATTTTAACGTGACCCTCATTCGTACAAAGATAAATTAATTTAAATTGGAACGTCAACTAGAACTAGAATCATGCATGTAACAACCTAACCCGTTGTCCAACCAAAAACGCGGAATAATTTTTTTTATATACAGATAGGGTGCGCGGCGTGCAACCATCCTTGTGCGCGGCGCGCACAAGGCCATTCAGCTTCTGTCCGGATTTTTCGTTTTTGCGTTAAAGATCTATCACTTCCCGACACTTTTAGATGAAACGGTTTTCACAACATTTAATATTAGTTAAAACTAACACGTTCCAATAATAAAATGAGTTTTACGACACCGGGCTCACATCGGCCGTTTTACGACTTTCGTACAAAATACAAGTTCCGACCACACGATTTTTAACACAAAATAAAGACCGAGGACGGCCGTTGTGCGCTACCCAATCCTAATCAATCCGTAAGCAAGTCTTCTAAAATGAACTACGCAAGTCCACTAGTCCCCATGCTTACCCGAGCCACCACCTCCGTGCAAATCTATAAAAATATAAACAACGAGAGGGTAAGGTAACGCTTAGTGAGTTGGAATATACAACATATATTGATAGTGCTCCAAATGAACATATATTTAGTAGCAATATCCTCCCAATATGTAAATTATTTAGTTGTAATTGTCCTATTTTAAGTTGTAATCGTTTATATTAAATAAGTGCGAAGACAAAAGGCGAAAACGACAATTTTAAGATGCAAATGACCAAAAAGCTCAAATGTACAAGATACAATCCAAGTGGGTCAAATTATTGGTGAGAAACGTCTCAAAATTACAAGAGTACAAGACGCGAAATGCAAAATACAAGATATTAAATTGTACGCAAGGACGTTCAAAAATCCGGAACCGGGACCAAAGTCAACTCTCAACGCGCGACGCAACGGAGCAAAAATTACAAGTCAACTATGCGCATAAATATAATATAATATATATATAATTACTTAAAATTATATATATTATATTTATATTAATAAAAGTGTCGGCAAACTATTAAACCTGTGAATGTTAGCTGAGAAATACGGCCATGCGATCGCATGGCTTCGAAGAGAAAAACTCATGCGATCTCATGGTGTACAGTGTCAGGACACATTGCTATAAAAAGGAAGCTTGTCGAACGATACCATATATCCATCCATCTCTCTATCTCACTCACGTATATATATATATATATATATATATATATATATATATATATATATATATATATATATATATATATATATATATATATGTTATAATTTTAATTTTAATTTTAAATTCTAATAATAAGGGTATGTTAGCGAATGTTGTAAGGGTGTAAGTCAAAATTCTGTCCGTGTAACGCTACGCTATTTTTAATCACTGTAAGTTATGGTTAATGTTATTTTTAATTTAATGTCTCGTAGCTAAGTTATTAGTATGCTTATTTAAGACGAAGTAATCATGATGTTGGGCTAAATATTAAAATTGGGTAATTGGGCTTTGGACCATAATTGGGGTTTGGATAAAAGAACGACACTTGTGGAAATTAGACTATGGGCTATTAATGGGTTTTATATTAACTAAATGATACCTCGTTGATTTAATATATAGACTTATAATTTGACGTATTTATATATAACCACATACGCTTGACTGGGTACGGTGGGCGGGATATCTATAAATACCAATAATTGTTCATTTTACCGGACACGGAACTGGATTAATAGTTAATAGACTTGTTGAAACAAGGGTGAATTACATTCAAGGGTAATTGGTGTAATTGTTAACAAAGTAGTAAAACCTTGGACTACACGCAGTCGATAACCTGTTGTATTCATTAAACAAAGTATTAAGACCTTGTAACAATTCGAATCCCCAATTAGTTGGAATATTTGACTTCGAGAATAAGAATAATTTGACGAAGACTTTCGCACTTTATGATTATGACTGATGGACTATTATGGACAAATCCGTATGGATATATCGAATAATCCAGGACAAAGGACAATTAACCTATGGTAATAAAACTAAAATCAACACGTCAAACATCATGATTACGGAAGGTTTTAACTGCGACTAAAGTTTTAAAATCGACAAACCGGTCATTAAACGGTAAAAACCCCCTTTATAATAATAATACTACTTATATATTTTTGTATTTTTACAATTATAAGTTAAAACTAATATAGCGTTAAGCTTGTTTAAAAGATCCCAGTGGAACGAATCTGACTTACTAAAAACTAACTACTGTACGATTAGGTACACTGCCTATAACTGTTGTAGCAAGGTTTAGGTATATCCATTCTATAAATAAATAAATATCTTGTGTAAAATTGTATCGTATTTAATAGTATTTCGTTGTAAAAAATAATACTATTTCCTAGTACACCTCGCACACATCAAGTATTTTTGGCGCCGCTGCTGGGGAACTTCTTGCTTAAGCGCAGGAAGCGCAACGCTATATAAAAAAAAGATTTTTATTAATTTTTAGTTTACTTTTATAAAAATACGCTTTTGTAAAAATACGTTTTAAATATACGAAAATATAAAAAGAAAAGAAAAATAAAATATTTATATATTTTTAATAGTTTGTTATATATATATAAAATTATAAAGTTTCTTTATTTTTATTTTAGTTTTTAAAATACAAGTTTTTATTTATTTATATAATTATTTATTAAAACAGAAAACAGAAAAAAAAATAAATATATAACATTCAGCCCGGTATTGTAGCAGCCCAAGTCTGGCCCGAAACCCTAGCTCATGCGATTGCATGAGCCCGAAGGCAAAACTTCATGCAATCGCATGAAGCTGTCTGACACGCCACAGTTGATCCTTTCTGCAATAATTACGTAATTATTATTATTATTATTTATTAAAACCCTAATTAGGGTTGTTTATTTAATTAATTAAGTTTAGTTTTTAGTATTTAATTTATATATTTAGTTTATTTAGTTTTAATAAATTATAAAATTAATAGTTTTATAAAATAAATAATATAAAAATAATATTTATAAAAATTGTACTTTTTACAACTTTAAGTTTATTTTTATATTTTGTTTATTTTTATTTGTTTTTAGCGTAATATTTGTATTTTTCGCTCGTAATTAGTTTTAAGATATAGTTTTTGCCATAGTTATTTTTATTTCGAGATTTTTAGGCTTTGCCGTAAAATCCCTTAAGTGCTTTTTCTTTAGACTAAAATTTAAGTGCTTTAGAATTTTGCGACGCCGTTTTAAGATTTTTGTACCTTTTTAAGTTATTGCCATTTGGGATATAGTATTTCTCTAAGCTTTAATATTTTTAGACGTAACTTTTAATTCTTAGTTTTTAGTTCCTTTTTAAGTTTCGACGCGCTACTTCTTATTTTTATTTTTCGACGCCTATTATTTTTCGACCTTTTATTTTTCGACGCTCTAGTTTTTAGGACTTAGATTTTTTTCTATTTCTTATCTAAAATTTATTTAAACTTCAACGAAAAATTATTTTAAGTGGTTGAATTGATAGACATCCAAATTTTCTGCTTCGTAGTAATAGTTGGATTTGTTAGTGACTGAGTTGTGAGCTTCCGATTTAAAGGGTTCTGGCTCCCTGCTGCATCTATTGGCTATTCGAAACGTGGGCAAAAGAAGAAAAGTCTATTAATTTGATAACTTATATAATTTTTATCTTTTATAACTAATAGGATATTCAGTGAATGCACCGAGCAAAACGTTCACCACCTGTAACTCGATCAAGACATTTAGCAAATATTGTTGCCGTTGATTTTTCTTTAGAATCGTCATCCAGTCAACCAAGTACTCCAATTCAAATTTACGATAATCTATTTTTTGAACCAGACCTCACAATTGAGAATCCGGAGGATATTCAGGGACAATTCAGAGATCCTGAACCATTAGTCTTTCCCCCGGAACCACCAATCATTCAAACAGAGATTGTTGAGGAACCAACCATTAAATCAGAATCCTCTAGTGATTAAGATTCAACAAATTTAATTATGAAGAATCTGGAACCTCTAAGTATGGAAGACCGAATGCGAGCTAAATGCACTGGCCAAGGTCACGCAATTACTCAACCTGACATTAATGCGCCAGATTATGAAATCAAAGGACAAATCCTACACATGATAACTAATCAATGCCAATTTAGTGGTGCGCCGAAGGAAGATCCAAATGAACATCTTCGAACCTTTAATAGGATCTGCACTCTATTTAAAATCCTAGAAGTGGAGGATGAACAGATATATCTCATGTTATTTCCCTGGACTCTAAAGGGAGAAGCCAAAGATTGGTTAGAATCGTTACCTGAAGGGGAGATTGATACATGGGACGTTTTAGTTGAAAAATTTCTTAAACAATTCTTTCCGGCATCTAAAGCCGTGAGACTTCAAGGAGAAATTGTTACGTTCACGCAAAAGCCAAATGAAACTCTATATGAAGCATGGACAAGATTTGAAAAGTTATTGAGAGGATGTCCGCAACATGGTTTAGACACTTGTCAAATAGTACAAATATTCTACCAAGGATGCGACATCACTACAAGAAAAGACATCGATATAGCAGCTAGTGGTTCTATTATGAAGAAAACCGCAACTGACGCTTACAAAATTATTGATAACACTGCTTCCCACTCACATGAGTGGCATCAAGAAAAAGATATCGTTAGATCATCTAAAGCAGCTAGAGCCGATTCTAGCCATGACTTAGATTCCATTTCCGTAAAGATAGATGCTGTCGAGAGACGAATGGAAAAGATGACTAAAGATATTCACTCAATATGAATTAATTGTGAGCAGTGTGGAGGACCACATTTGACAAAAGATTGTCTCAGTATTAAACTAACAATGGAACAAAGAGAGAATGTTTCATACATAAACCAAATGCCTGGAAATAATTATCAGAATAATTATCAACCGCCAAGACCAATTTACAATCAAAACCAGAATTATAACCGAAATGTTTCATACAACCAACAAGGTCCTAGTAATCAACAAGTATCCAACAATACTTAAAATCAGCAAAGACCTAATTTTCAAAACAAACCACCACAAACCGATGATAAAAAGCCAAATTTAGAAGATATTTTGTCGAAGCTAGTTGAATCTCAAACTCAGTTTTTCACATCTCAGAAACAGACCAATGAACAAAATGCTCAAGCATTTAGAAATCAACAAGCTTCTATTCAAAATCTTGAACAAGAAGTGAGCAACCTAGCAAGGTTGATAGGTGAAAGAAAACCGGGAAGTTTACCTAGTGATACAAATGCTAACCCCCGGAATGAAACAGTTAAAGCCATTACCACAAGAAGTGGTATTACACTTAAACCACTAGAAATACCTGTAATTTCTGATGAAGCTATTCCTACTCCACAAGAACCACAATCTGAACAAGATAAGGAAAAAGAACCGGTAGTTGAAAAGGTTAATGAAGATAATACAGTTAAGGCTAAACCTTATGTTAAACCATACCAACCACCACTTCCTTACCCGAGTAAAATGAGAAAAGAAAGACTTGAAGCCGAGCAATCTAAATTATTGGATATGTTTAAACAAATAAATGTCAATCTTTCTTTCATTGATGTGATTTCAGGAATGCCTAGATATGCCAAATTCTTGAAAGATCTAATCACAAATAGAAAGAAAATGGAAGAACTCTCGACTGTTACTATGAATGCTAATTGTTCTGCAGTGCTGTTGAATAAGATACCAAAAAAATTATCTGATCCAGGAAGTTTCACAATTCCATGTTTTCTGGGTAGTCTTAGTTCAATAGAAGCATTGGCAGACTTAGGTGCTAGTATAAATTTAATGCTGTATTCACTATACGCTAAACTAGACCTTGGAGAATTTAAACCAACACGAATAAGCATACAAATAGCCGATCGATCAGTAAAATATCCTAGAGGGATAATGGAAAACATGCTAGTTAAAGTTGGTACTTTAGTATTTCCAGTAGATTTTGTTATTCTGGACATGGAAGAAGATTCTCAAGTTCCTTTCATATTAGGAAGACCATTCTTAAACACGGCTAAAGCAATGATAGACGTGTTCGGTAAGAAACTGACCTAAGTATAGAGGACGAGAGTGTTACCTTTTCTGTTGATAGAGCAATGCAACAACCGCAATCTGCAGATGATACATGTTATTATACTCAAACTATAGATTCACATGCATAACTGTTAGAAGAATTTTCAGAATTACAAGGAACAGGAGAATGTTCTTTAGGAGAAGGAACTGAACCAATTGATGAAACTGAAATGTTAGCTACACTTATGGCTAATGGATATGAACCAACAACAGAAGAAATTCAAATTCTAAAAGAAGAAGACAGATATCGATATAAATCATCGATAGAAGAACCATTTGGAATATGCTTATTTACATGGTGAATCTGAATTACCTGTAATAATATCGTCTTCTCTTACGGAAAATGAAAAATCTCAACTCATTTCTGTGTTAAAAGCTCATAAACCAGCTATTGCATGGAAAATTCATGATATTAAAGGAATAAGTCCTTCGTATTGCACACATAAAATCCTTATGGAAGAAGGTCATAAAACGTATGTGCAACGCCAAAGAAGACTAAATCCTAATATGCAAGATGTTGTTAAGAAAGAAATTATTAAACTGCTAGATGCAGGTTTAATTTATCCAATTTCTGATAGTCTATGGGTAAGCCCAGTTCAATGCGTACCTAAGAAGGGTGGCATGACTATCATCACAAATGAAAAAATGAGCTTATTCCTACTAGGACTGTAACAGGATGGCGTGTTTGTATTGATTATAGAAAATTAAATGATGCCACCAGAAAAGATCACTTTCCCTTACCTTTCATTGATCAAATGTTGGAAAGATTAGCCGGAAATAGTTACTATTATTTTCTTGATGGTTTTTCCGAATACTTTCAAATTCCAATAGCACCCGAGGACCAAGAGAAAACCACATTCACGTGCCTTTATGGTACTTTTGTTTACAAACGCATGCCATTTGGACTTTGCAACGCCCCTGCAACCTTTCAAAGGTGCATGATGGCGATTTTTCACTACATGATAGAAGAATGAATGGAAGTTTTCATGGATGACTTTTCAGTCTTCGGTGATACATTTGAATCATGTCTAGTTAATCTTGAACGAATGCTTATTAGATGCGAACAATCAAATCTAGTACTTAATTGGGAGAAATGCCATTTCATGGTTAAAGAAGGCATCGTTCTTGGTCATAAAATTTCAAAAGAAGGAATTGAAGTGGATAGAGCTAAAGTAGATGTAATTGCTAAACTTCCACATCCCACCAATGTTAGAGGAGTTAGGAGTTTTCTAGGGCATGCCGGTTTTTACCGACCTTTCATAAAAGATTTTTCTAAAATTGCCACTCCTATGAATAAACTCCTAGAAAAGGATGCTCCATTCATCTTTTCAGATGAATGCATCAAATCTTTTAATATTCTTAAAGAAAAACTCACTAATGTGCCGATCATGATAACTCCAAATTGGAATCTACCATTTGAACTAATGTGTGATGCAAGTAATTTTGCAATGGGAGCCGTTTTAGGTCAAATGATTGAAAAACGATTTCAACCTATATATTAGTAAGACGTTACAAGGAGCACAAACAAACTACACAACTACTGAAAAAGAACTCCTTGCTATTGTCTTTGCTTTTGACAAATTTCGTTCATATCTTGTTCTAGCTAAAACGGTGGTCTATACCGACCATTCTGCTCTTAGATACCTATTTTCGAAACAAGATGCTAAACCACAATTAATCCGTTGGATCTTACTCTTACAAGAGTTCGATATTGAAATCCGAGATAAAAAGGGAGCAGAAAATCTCGCAGCTGATCATCTTTCTCGTCTTGAAAATCCCGAATTAGAAGTTCTAAATGAATCGGCCATACAAGACAACTCTCCTGATGAATATATATTAAAGATGGATTATAATGAAATTCCATGGTTTGCAGACTATGCAAACTATTTAGTATGTGGATTCCTTGAAAAAGGATTGTCGTACCAAAAATGAAAGAAATTTCTTTAGTGATATAAAACACTATTTCTGGGAAGATCCACATTTGTTCAAAAGTTATCCCGATGGAATAATACGCCGATGTGTATTCAGAGATGAAGCTAGTAAAATCTTAAACCATTATCACACAAGACCAACAGGAGGGCAATATGGGCCTCAACTCACAGCAAGAAAAGTTTACGATGCTGAATTCTATTGGCCTACAATTTTCAAAGACGCACACCTTCTTTGCAAATTCTGTGATGCTTGTCAAAGGGCCGGAAAAATAAGTCAACGTGATGAAATGCCACAAAATGTCATTCAAGTATGTGAAGTATTTGACATTTGGGGCATTGACTTTATGGGTCCATTTCCAAAATCTCATAATAATCTCTACATTCTCGTTGCCATTGATTATGTATCTAAATGGGCGAAAGCACAAGCTCTCCTGACTAATGATGCACGAGTTGTAGTCAACTTTTTAAAACGTCTTTTTGCAAGGTTCGGAACACTGAATGCTTTAATAATTGATCGGGGTACTCATTTTTGTAACAATCAACTTGAAAAAGTTCTCAAAAGATATGGAGTAACTCATAAAATCTCCACTGCTTATCATTCTTAAACAAGTGGACAAGTTGAAAATACCAACCGAGCTTTAAAACGTATTCTAGAGAAAACCGTAGGATCAAATCCAAAGGAATGGTCCATGAAATTGGAGGATGCACTCTGGGCTTTTAGAACAGCCTACAAAACTCCAATTGGAACCACACCTTTTAAACTCGTTTACGGAAAAGCATGTCATCTTCCAGTAGAAGTTGAACACAAAGCATTTTGGGCTTTGAAGACATGTAATCTTGATTTACATGAAGCCGGACGTCTACGATTAAGTCAACAAAACGAATTAGAAGAATTAAGACATGAAGCATACAAAAATTCGTTAATCTATAAAGAAAGAACGAAGAAATGGCATGATAAAAGAATCAAAAGTTCAAAAGAATTTAAAGAAGGAGATAGAGTTCTTCTTTTCAATTCACGATTCAAGCTATTTCCTGGAAAATTGAAATCAAGATGGTCTGGACCATTTAGAGTCAAAAGAGTTTTCCCATACGGAACAATAGAGTTAATAAATTCAAATGGGATTGAATTTAAAGTTAAAGGTCACAGAGTTAAACATTACATACATGATTCGATGGAAGTTGACAACGAAGTTAATCACAATTTCAACACCACATCTAACTAAGTGTGGGGAGAATCAAGTCTTTAAAGGATAATATGTATTTCTGTCAGAGTTAGATTTTCTGTTTTCGTGTAGTTCTCGAGAATGGAATCCGAATGGTCTTTCCCTAGCAGACCCTAAAGAACTAGTCTTCTCCCCCCATTCTGAATTTTTATTTTTTTTTAGGTTTTACGAGATGAAGACTTCCTGTGAACTAAACCATGGTCTAATGCTACACGCTTTAATATCTAAACGGAATAATGACACCCTTCCAAGTGAATTGGTATCATTAATCAGAGGCAAATTGGAAGGAGTAAGAAAAGAATCCAGGAACGAAAATAATAAGTTACATTTTGGTAAAGGAAAATCAAAATCCGCAGCGAAAAGAAGAGCACGACACCTTGAAAGATGTCACAAATGCGGAAAATGGTCACACGAAGGAAAATGCTCGACGAATCAGACATATTCCAATACCGAATTCGTTACTTTATGCAGAGATGGACCGTTCATATGTTTCGAAGAAAAAACATTGAATGCTCGAGGTTACGCCTATGTAGCTATGGAAAACCAATTAGTCCGACTATCTTATGAGTGGGCTAAAGCAGGTCACTAAGAATTCTATTTCACAGGTAAGTATGTACAGTTTTTATGTTTATTTTTATTGCTTTTAACCTTTTGATAATAAACGCTAAATCGTTCGCTATAAAGTATTAAATTGGTATTCAATAAAATTAGGTTTTGCGACCGGAATTATTGATATCATACAAAAATTTACTACATCACTGCGAAATTTACCGTTTATTCTTAAGGTATAAATATCTTTAATCATTCAACCCAAAATATTTCAAAAATTCGTCATGAGTTAAACTAGGTTATGGAACTGAAATTACTTTACCGAAAAGAGGGGCGTATATTTTTGATAATTTTTGATTGATTAAAGTGGGATAAAAGACCAAAAAGATTTTTAATTTTATTTTTACTTTATTTTTAAAATTAATATTAATATTAAATTAATATTGTAAACCTTTTAAAATCAATATATTTAAATTAATAAATATTTGAAAAAATTAATATTTTTAATATAAGTTTGTATGTATAAAAACAAAAATATAATATTAGTTTGGTGTGAATTTTTAAATAAAATAAATTTTTAATTTTATGCATTTTAAATTTAAGTTTGGTGTGAATTTAAAAACAAAAATTTACTTTATTTCGTTACGTTTAGAAATATGATTTTTAAAATTCGTCGTGAGTTGAAAACTAGGTCGTTGAACCGAAATTGCTCTACCCAAGGGAGGGACGAGAACTTTTATTATCATTATTTTTAATCTTACTGAATTAAAGTATGCCAAAAACATTTAAAAACCCAAAAATCTTTGCTTTTAAAACAATGCTTTGAATTGACAAAATTTTAAAATTTTGTTGAGGGACGGACTAGGACATCGTTCCGAAACTCCCTCATCCTAAAAAGAAACAAATTTTTAAAATTTTATTAATATATGTTTTAAAAGTTATAAGGTTTTTATATAAAAAAAAGCAAAAATGTACTGTACCCGAACCCCATACGATCGCATGGGATTTGGCCTTCCAATCCATGCGATCGCATGGAGCTGAAATTTTGGCCAGGATCAAATATCAGTCGACTGGTCTGTCTCCTCATAAACACACACACACATATCACGAAAATACACCCAAATAATCTCTAAAAATCGCAAATTTTCACCGTAATTCGTCAAATTTCTTGCTCTAATCATGCCTAGGTTCGGATTCTTCAACAAAAAGGTAAAAATTACACCCCTAAACTCATAAATTTTCTAGTTTTTGTGATAATTACCAATATTTTACCTAATGCAATTTTGTTAATTTCTAGTGTAATTAGTGTTAAATTGTTAGTATTTTATGCATGTATAACCTAGATTGAAGCTATTTAACATGATTTGAAGCCAAAAACTTCAAAATTTTTAGAAATCTAGGGTTTGTGTTCTTGGGCAATTTGGGGCTTTTTGATATAAACAGGTTATGGTCGATTTTTGTCATGAATTATTGCTAAATTAAGTAGTGTAACATGTTTAGGTAGTTAAATGATCCAAACTTTGATCCTAAACATGATTTTTGAAGATTAAAGTGGACTTTTTAAGTCTAAAATTCATGAACTTGATTAATTTGATGTAAATGCCATTTGAGACTTGTTTAATTGCTAGTAATGACTATTTTGAAATGTTATTTGAGTTAAATGCTTATAAACTTTGTATACATTTTCATATGTGCTTATTTGAAAAAGTGTAAAATTGTAAAAAATGTGAAAATGTGTATAAGTTTAATTTTGATTGAACATGTTATTGTGATTGTTTTAAGTAGTTATTTTGCTAACACTAATGCACATTTGGATGCACAAATTTTGTGTTTAATGTGTTTTGCAGAAAACCGATACTGCTGGTGCTTCATCATCATCTAGACAACCACAACAAGAACCTAAACCAGAATATGAGCCGCAATACGAGCCAGAACCCGAACAAGAACCACAACAGGAACAACAACATCAACCAGATCAACATGTACCTTATTATGATCCGCTACAATTTGTTGATGCCTTCACAGTATTTCCGATACATCCGCCAGTAGAATACCCAACGATTCCTGAACATACATTGCATCCTAATCTGAGATTCGATAGAAGCTGGAGAGATTACCCGGCATATCAAAGTAATAAATTCAAATTAGTAACGAAAGATGTAGAGGTGCCTAGGGTAATTGATTGGAATCCTTTGGAAAGGGTCCAACTTGCTAACTCAGTTAGACAGCATTTGATCCAAAGGTATGGTAGCACTTCTTTTACTGATTGGGAATGTTTATTCACCATTCGTAGACCTGTATATAAGGAATGGTGTGTTGAGCTGATGAGTACTATAACATTAAATGCAGATGTAGATATGTTAGATGATAGAAGTTTTCTTAGATTTATACTTGGCCGTAGGATGTACAGGATGTCCATGCTGGACATGGCCAGGGCTTTGCAGATATATACGCCCGCTGAATTACTACTACCCGATTGTATTAATTTGATTTATCGTGGTGAAAGGGTAGATAGGAATTTTGATACGAACGCCGCCTGGAGGCGTATGTCAGATTATAATGTTTTTGGGCGGGCAGGAACACATACCTACTTACATATTAACAGAGCCGAGCTTCGTATAATTCATAGATTTTTGGCTAAATCGATTACACAGAGAGATCACAACAAGGAAAAATTGACCTTACATGATTTATTTTACCTAAAGTGTATTTGAGACCCAAGAGGCTTTGTTAATATCCCTTACTATGTTGGTTTTTATTTATCTAAAATGGTGGAAGGAATATAGGAAGGGGGAATAATAGGAGGAGGTATTTTTGTTACTCTCATTGGAGAGTATTTGGGTGTAGATAGGGACCAAGGGGGTCTACTTTTGGAATGTAGGGAACAGGTTGAGCCTTTAGGATTAAGGGTTTATGCGGGTGCTAAGGTATTAAAGAGCAGACGCAACCAGACAGTACCCTATGAAGGTAGTCATCCTCAGGTAGAGAGAGGTTCAGACGAGGAAATGGAGAAAGCGGATGACATTAGGGATGTCATTCGGGAGGCTATGACTGATGTCTACCAGCATATAGATGAGGTAGATATGACAAACGCGGAGAGATTTCATCGGATGGAGCAGTGGAAAGCCCGGAATGATTACGAGCATTCTAGGCAATGACAGCATGATAGATGGGACTATCATCAGCGTCAGATTATGAGCCGGCAGTCACCTCAGGAGCACTACGTCCCGACCCGACCAGCTTACTATCCTCCACACCAGCCCGAGATGAGACCGCCATTTACTCTCTACGACCTTAACCAGGCATACCAGTACACCTATCACCAACCATGGAACCCGGACGACGACATGAACTGGAACCCCTATCCAGATTGATTTAGTTCCAGTTGGTAATTTATATGATTTTTTTTATTTCTATTTATTTATGTTTAAACACATTATATTATGATACTTTTATTGTAATGTTTAATATTTTTATTATTTTGTACTAATATTTCATATTTGATTTGAAAGTGGGATTTTAAGTCCCATTTCAAATTACCATGCTTGTTTATATTTGTATGTATGTATATTGTCAATTGTACACAACAGGGTAAAACAACGCATTTTCAAAGACTGGCATTAAGTTCAGCAAAAGCTACTGATTTTGACGACAAAATGAAAAACAAATGTGATATAACAACAAGACGGAATGAACAAATGATATGCACCATTTATCATTCAGCAAACAAACGCCAATATGTTTGAAAACGTTGGTAAAATTTAATCATTTTTTTTACGCGAATCACCCTCAATAATTTAAAATTGTTACTGATTTCTTGCAAATGAGGGCATTGCAAGATCTTAAGTGTGGGAAGGGGTTAAATTCTTTCGGATTTTTAAAAAAAATTTAAAAAACACTTGGTTACCATTAAAAAAAAAATACTAGTAACGCAGTAGTTGTATTAGAATCTAGTGCTCTCTGATAATAAAGAACAGCCCTAGTCTTATATACTGACTACCCAATTCTAGTAAAATTTTCAAAATTTTCAATTAAATGAATTTAAAATAATGTTTATACATATTTATGAACGATAAAACTAGATGTTAACACCGAAATTATTGTTACCTCGAAAAGGACATAAATTGAGAAACAAACTAAAATGTTAGAATTCATTTAAAATGGAATAGAGGATAATAAAAAGGAAAATAAAAGCCAAGTGTGGGAAAAATTTATCAAGTTATTTAAAAACATATATCACATATTTTTGTACAAATAATTGAAGATACTTTTGTTTTGGACAATTTTATCAGTTTTACCCAATTTCTTGTAATATATTTGAAAGAAAGATGGATCTACACGATGAATCAATTCCATCATTAAAAGGAAGTAAAGTCTTCCGAAAAAGAAATGCGCTTCTTGATTTAGGTCAGGAAGTTGTCGTCCAGACCAGTTGTAGAGTCTACGAAAAACCTTGAAAAGTTTTCTCAAAAATCAGCTGGAAATCCACGGACCTCAGCATCAAACAGGGTCGCCAAGTGGTCAGACTTATCCTAACCATGAGAGGATCTGTCTCGTAAAATGGGGAGGGTGCCGCGCAAATTAACTTGATAAGACTAATGAATCAGATCCCCAGAAAGGATAATCTCCTTAAAAGATCAAAAATCAGCTTTTAAGACTGATATTACTCAATCCTTGAGATTGACTTTTAAAGATTGAGAATTACAAATTCATAGAATTCGATGATATCTAAACTCGAGCTTGAACGAGAAAACATTTTGATCAAATTACAAACCGATTTGTTTTCTGAAAACTCATTTTTAATGCGTTCATTACCATTGAACGTAAAATCTTAGGAATTCACCTGGAATTCATCAGGTCACCTGAACCAAATCGGGTGTTAACCGTAAGAATGGTGGTTGCATAGCATGGTCGAAGACAGGATCTTGTGCCAGACCGAAAAATTATAAGGGTGAGCTTTACTATTGCTCCTACAAAGGATAGTAATTGCATCCGACACGTTATAGATCATAATTAAAAGCATGTCAGGGGACATTGCCTTAACAGTTGTTTGTTCAACGCTTTCCTTTACAACCGGACGGTAGTTTACCGAAAGGTAATATACGGAGCAAGTATACTGGACGTGTTGCTTTCCCAATACAAGGTTAGCAAGTGGGTGACACAAAACCATAAGTTTTGAGCTAAAATTTTCAAATCTGAAACCTACTAAACCCATAAAAACAATTTGCAAACGCCGGTAAAGGGTTATTCCGAAAAACTTATCTAGGGAAAAAGCTAGATTGAATTTTCAAAAGATCAAATGTTTTCATAAAGATCCAATTTCCTTAAAGGATCTAAATTTTCATAGTCACGTGGGACTGTAAATCACATCGTTACTATCATTTTTATACCACTGTATCAAAATCACTGATGTATAAAGTGTGAGAATAAAAAAGTGATTCGAGTGAAGTGTGATTTTATTTCAAGTTATGTATTGCTTGAGGACAAGCAACATTCAAGTGTGGGGATATTTGATAGTGCTCCAAATGAACATATATTTAGTACCAATATCCTCCCAATATGTAAATTATTTAGTTGTAATTGTCCTATTTTATGTTGTAATCGTTTATATTAAATAAGTGCGAAGACAAAAGGCGAAAACGAAGATTTGAAGATGCAAATGACCAAAAAGCTCAAATGTACAAGATACAATCTAAGTGGTTCAAATTATTGGTGAGAAACGTCTCAAAATTACAAGAGTACAAGACGCGAAACGCAAAATACAAGATATTAAATTGTACGCAAGGACGTTCGAAAATCCGGAACCGGGACCAAAGTCAACTCTCAACGCGCGACGCAACGGAGCAAAAATTACAACTCAACTATGCGCATAAATATAATATAATATATATATAATTACTTAAAATTATATATATATTATATTTATATTAATAAAAGTGTCGGCAAACTAATTAGGGTTTTATAATAATAATTATAATAATTACCCGTAATTAATGCCTGATTAGGGTTCTGTGTACCGGTGTCAGAGTGGCTCCGCGAGTCGCGATATTCCAAGCAGCAAATCCCGCGAGTCGCGGGGTTCCAAAATTCAACTCTGGTGCAGTTTTAATTCGACGTTTTTTTTTTGTTTTTTTTATTTTCTGTTTTATAATCTAAAATATTTGTATAATAAAAACTTATATTTAAAAACTAAAATAAAAATAGAATTACTTTATAATTTTATAAATATCTTAAAAATAGATTTATAAAAATTTAAATTTTTTTTGGTTTTTTTTTATGAAAATAAAATACTTAAATAAAACTTATATAAAAATAAAGAAACTTTATAAAACTTAAATATTTAACAAAATCTTAAAAATACTTATATTTTTGTTTTTCTTTTTATATTTTTGAATAATTAAAAACGTATTTTTATAAAAACGAATTTTAATAAAAGTAAACTAAAAATCCTTTTTTTATTAGCGTTGCGCTTCCGGCGTTTAAGAGTTTCCCCGGCAGCGGCGCCAAAAATAACTTGATGTCGACGAGGTGTATATAAAATAGCTATTAATTTTTAGCAGAAAATACTATTAAATATGATACAATTTAACACAAGATATTTATTTATTTATAGTATGGATATACTTAAACCTTGCTACAACACTTATAGGCAGTGTACCTAATTGTACAGTAGTGTAGTTTTTAGTAAGTCCGGTTCATTCCACAGGGAATCTTTTTAAACAAAGCTTAACGCTATATTAGTTACTTTTATAAAAATACAAATATATATATAAGTACTATTATTATTATAAAAGGGGGGGGGGGGTTTTACCGTTTAATGACCGGTTTGTCGATTTTAAAACTTTAGTCGCAGTTAAAACCAAATGTAAAATAATAAATAAATACAAGACTTAATTTAAAGTGTAAAGTAAATAACGATAATGAAATTGCGAATAATAAAAGTGCGATAAAATAAACTTTCGATAATTAAAAAGTACGATAATTAAAAGTGCAATTAAATACAATAACAATAAAAATGCGATAACAATTAAATATAAAATAAAGGAAATTAAATATGAAATAAAAGAATTATGCTTATTTAAACTTCCGTAATCATGATGGTTGACGTGTTGATTTTATTTTTATGCCCATGGGTTAATTGTCCTTTGTCCTGGATTATTTAATATGTCCGTCTGGTTTTTGTCCATAACTGTCCATCAGTCATAAATATAAAGTGCGAGTATCCTCGTCAAATTATCCTTATACCCAAAGTTAAATATTCCAACTAATTGGGGACTTAAACTGTAACAAGATTTTAATACTTTGTTTAATAATTACACAAGGATGTCGACTGAGTGTAACCCAAGGTTTTAATATTTTGTTATCAATTATACCAAGTGTCCTTGTACATAATTTCACCCCTGTTTTAATTATTCTAGTGGCTATTAATCCATTCCCGTGTCCGGTTAAATGAACGATTATTCGTACATATAAATACCCCGTCCATCGTGTCCGATCGAGTGTATATGGTAATTTATAGGGACGCCCAATTGTAAATCTTTATATTAACATTAACAAACTATCATTTAGTTAAACAAATATAAAGCCCATTAATAGCCCATAGTCTAATTTCCACAAGTGTCGTTCTTTTGTCCAAACCCCAATTATGGTACAAAGCCCAATTACCCAATTTTAGTAATTAGCCCAACATCATGATTACTTCGTTTTAAATAAGCATAATAATAACTTAGCTACGAGACATTAAATTAAAAAGGTTGAACATAACTTACAATGATTAAAAATAGCGTAGCGTTACACGGATAGAATTTCGACTTACACCCTTACAACATTCGCTAACATACCCTTATTATTAGGATTAAAATTAAAATTAAAATTAAAATTAAAATATAAATATAAATATATACGATATAGATAGAGAGATGGATATATTGATGATAGAAAAATGATCAGAATTCGGCTGGCTTTATAGGGAATTGCAGAATTTGGGGCTCCGCGACTCGCGGCCCTTTTTGCCTTCAAACTCCGCGAGTCGCGGAGTTTGTAAATACAGCTCACACAATTTGGAGTCTTTCTTGCCGACGGTTTTTATTTATTTATATAATATATAAATAATTATAAGAATAATTTAAATATTATATTATATTTATGTGCATAGTTGACTTGTAATTTTTAGTCCGTTGCGTCGAGCGTTGAGAGTTGACTCTGGTCCCGGTTCCGGATTTTCGAACGTCCTTGCGTACAATTTAATATCTTGTACTTTGCGTTTTGAATCTTGTACTCTTGTAATTTCGAGACATTTCTTATCAATAATTGGAACCTCTTTGATTGTATTTTGTACTTTTGAGCTTTTTGGTCGTTTGCGTCTTCAATTCGTCGAATCTGTCTTTTGTCTTCACCTTTTATTATTTAAACGAATATCACTTTTAAATAGAACAATTGCAACTAAAAGCTTGTCTTTCTTGAGGAATAATGCTATGAAATATATGTTCGTTTTTAGCATTATAAAATATTCCCACACTTGAGCGTTGCTTATCCTCAAGCAATATCGTCTTGAAATACTAGAATCACTTCTTTATTCTTCACACTTTGTACATCAGTGAATTCTATACTGCGGTATAAACAATGGTAGTAACGATATGGTTTACAGTCCCACATGACTATAAAAATTTAGATCCATTAAGGAAATTGGATCTTTATGAAAACATTTGATCTTTTGAAAATTAAATCTAGTTTTTACCCTAGATAAGTTTTCCGGAATAACCCTTTACCGGTGTTTGCTAAATATTTTTGTGGGTTTGGTGGGTTTCAGATTTGAAAATTTTAGCTCAAAACTTATGGTTTTGTGTCACCCACTTGCTAACCTTGTATTTGGAAAGCAACACTCCAGTTTACTTGTCCCGTATATTACCTTTCGGTAAACTACCGTCCGGTTGTAAAGGAAAGCGTTGAACAAGCAACTGTTAAGGCAATGTCTCCTGACATGCTTTTAATTATGGTCTATAACGTGTCAGACGCAATTACTATCCTTGGTAGGAGCAATAGTAAAGCTCACCCTTATGATTTTTCGGTCTGGCACAAGGTCCTGTCTTTGACCACTATGCAACCACCGTTCTTACGGTTGACACCCGATTTAGTTCAGGTGACCTAATGAATTCTAGGTGAATTCCTAGGATTTTACGTTCAATGGTAATGAACGCATTGAAAATAGGATTTTCAGAAAACAAATCGGTTTGTAATTTTGATCAAAATATTTTCTCGTTCAAGCTCGAGTTTAGATATCATTGAATTCCATGAGTTTGTAATTCTCAATCTTTAAGGTCAATCTCAAGGATTGAGTAATATCAGGCTTAAAAGCTGATTTTTGATCTTTAAGGAGATTATCCTTTCTGGAGGTCTGATTCATTAGTCTTATCAAGCTAATTTGCACTGGGCCCTTCCCATTTTACGAGACAGATCCTCTCATGGTTAGGATAAATCTGACCACTTGGCGACCCTGTTTAATGCTGAGGTTCGTGGATTTCCTGCTGATTTTAGTGATGACTTTTCTAGATTTTTCGTCAACCTACAGCTGGTCTGGATGACAACTTCTTGACCTAAATCAAGAAGCGCGTGTCTTTTTTCGGAAGACTTTACTTCCTTTTAATGATGGAATTGATTCATCGTGTAGATCCATCTCTTCTTTTCTTTCATCGGGTAAAATAGTTTAGTTTAGTCCAAAGTAAAAGTATTTTTAGTTATTTGTTACAGATATATGTGACATATGTTTATGATAACTTGGTAAATTTTCCCACACTTGGCTTTTATTTTCCTTTTTATCGTCCTCTATTCCATTTTAAATGAATTTTAACATTTTAGTTTGTTTCTCAATTTATGTCCTTTCTGAGGTAACAATAATTTCGGTGTTAAAACCTAGTTTTATCGTTCATAAATATGTATAAACATGATTTTGAGTTCATTTAATTGAAAATTTTGAAAAATTTTACTAGAATTGGGTAGTCAGTATATAAGACTAGGGCTGTTCTTTATTATCAGAGAGCACTAGATTCTAATACAACTACTACTTTACTAGTATTTCTAATGGTAACCAAGTGTATAAAGTAAAAATTTTAAAATCCGAAAGAATTTAACCCCTTCCCACACTTAAGATCTTGCAATGCCCTCATTTGCAAGAAATCAGTAACAATTTAAATTATTGAGGGTGATTTGTGTAAAAATGATTAAATTTTACCAAATTTTCCAAATATATTGGCGTTTGTTTGCTGAATGATAAATGGTGCACATCATTTGTTCATTCCGTCTTGTTGTTATTTCACATATATTTTGCATCTTGTCGTCAAAATTAGTTGCTTTTGCTGAACTTAATGCCAGTCTTTGAAAATGCGTTGTTTTACCCTGTTGTGTACATAAGATAAACTGCAAACATATATATATATTTTTGAAGTTTGGTATATTACCCCACATTCAAAAATTATTAAAATCTAAGAATAAAAGTTAGAAAATTATAAAAACTATTACAATATTAACATAAGTATTAAACGTATCAACATTACAAATTACAAAATAAATAAAACTAAGTAGACTAGGGATGATACTGGTACCAATAGGGGTTCCAAGCATAACCATAGGTGCTATAAAATGCTTCGGCAGGATCATACGTAGGATACGGTGGTTGCATCTCTATAGACCAGGGAGGGAATATGGGTTTTGGTGTAGGAATATAGTTTCTACCTATATGTTGGCAATGAGCTATGATTTGGTTTTGATGAACTTGCCAATCTTCAAATGCTCTCTGTCTAGCATTTTCGTACTCCCGTGAAGCTATAAACCTTTGCATTTCTTGCATTTCATTTCCCCCTCCTACATTACCTTGCTGTTGGTTTCTCTCAACCTGTGGATGTCTACCATGGTATTGTACTGCGGCGTTATTTCACCTCTTCAAAACTTTCGCACCATGGTATACATTTAAACCTATAGTATCGCGGGGTTCTGGTTCTTCGACTAATAATCCCCCCAACTTATATCCACACCGAGATATTCAGCAATCAAAGTAATAAAAATACCACCTCCTATTATGCTATGCGGTCTCATCCCCCTAACCATAGCTGATAAATAATAACCCACACAATAAGGTATACTTACAGCGCTTTGTGGGTCTCGAATACACATATGGTAAAACAAATCCTGTTCATTTAGCTTTTCCTTGTTCTTACCTCTTTGTGTAATCGAATTAGCTAAAAACCTATGAATTACTCTTAATTCAGTTCTATCTATATCCAAATAAGAGTAATTTCCCCCTTTGAATCGGTGATGGCTTGTCATTTGACTCCATACACCGTGTGTATCAAAATTTTCATCTATCTTTCTACCATTTAGTATCAACCCTCTACAATCGGCAGATGCTAACTCCTCAGGCGTATATATACGTAAAGCCTGAGCCATGTCTAGTAAAGACATGTGGCGCATCGAACCTCCTAACAAAAATCTAATAAAAGATCGATCGGTTAAACTAGCTACCCGATCGTTTAATTCTATACTACACAACAATTCTTCACACCATACTTTATATACAGGTCTACGCATGGTGAATAAACGTACCCAGTCGTTAAGAGTAGAATTACCATACCTCTGTACAAGTAATTCCCTAATTGGCCCGGCCAATTCTACAGCTTCTAATGGTCCCCATTCTATGACCCTCGGTACCTCAACAACTTTAGAATGAAGAGTATGCAAACCCCTTTGGTATTTTACTAAAATCATGTTGAGAAGGATGCTATCAAGGAATTACTCAAGAAAAATGGTAAATTTCTACACCTAAACACCATTTAATCCAAAAATTAGTGTTCTTGAGCAATTTTTTCTCCAATTTGATTTTGATGCTTTTTAGTGTAATTATGCTTTAATTGTTTATGTATTATGCTTGTATAACCTAGATTGATGCTATTTAACATGATTAGAAGCCTTAAACTTCAAATTTTGAGTAATCTAGGGTTTGTGTTCTTGAGCAATTTGGGGCTTTTTGATATAAACAGGTTATGGCCGATTTTTGTCATGAATTGTTGCTAAATTAAGTAGTGTAACATGTTTAGGTAGTTAAATGATCCAAACTTTGAGCCTAAACATGATTTTGAGAATTAAAGTAGACTTTTTCAAGTCTAAAATTCATGAACTTGATTTTTGAAAGATAATGCCATTTGAAACTTGTTTAATTGCTAGTAATGATTATTTTGACATGTTATTTGAGTTGAATGCTTATGAACTTGGCGAACATTTTCGTATATGCTTATTTGAAAAAGCGTAGATTTGATAAAAATGTGAAAATGAGCTTAAGTTTGATATAAATTGATCATGTCATTGTAATTATTTTGATTGATGATTTTGCTGACACTAATGCATATTTGGATGCACAAAAATTGTGTTTGATGTGTTTTGCAGACTGAAAGGGGTGAATCTTCATCCCAAGCTCGCAATGCTCCTGCTGAGAATGCGGAACAACAGGAGGTGGATAACTACTATAAGCAAGATATACCTCATCCAGTCATGACATTTTCTGATATGCACTTGGAAGATTTGCATCCGAACCTGAGATTTGACAGACTTTGGATAGATTATCCAAAATACCAAAGGGGTTTGCATACTCTTCATTCTAAAGTTGTTGAGGTACCTAGGGTCATAGAATGGGGACCATTAGAAGCTGTAGAATTGGCCGGGCCAATTAGGGAATTACTTGCACAGAGGTATGGTAATTCTACTTTCAATGACTGGGTACGTTTATTCACCATGCGTAGACCTGTATATAATGTATGGTGTGAAGAATTGTTGTGTAGTATAGAATTAAACGATCGGGTAGCTAGTTTAACCGATCGATCTTTTATTAGATTTTTGTTAGGAGGTTCGATGCGCCACATGTCTTTACTAGACATGGCTCAGGCTTTACGTATATATACGCCTGAGGAGTTAGCATCTGCCGATTGTAGAGGGTTGATACTAAATGGTAGAAAGATAGATGAAAATTTTGATAACACGGTGTATGGAGTCAAATGACAAGCCATCACCAATTCAAAGAGGGAAATTACTCTTATTTGGATATAGATAGGGCTGAATTAAGAGTAATTCATAGGTTTTTAGCTAATTCGATTACACAAAGAGGTAAGAACAAGGAAAAGGTAAATGAACAGGATTTGTTTTACCATATGTGTATTCGAGACCCACAAAGCGCTGTAAGTATACCTTATTGTGTGGGTTATTATTTATCCGCTATGGTTAGGGGGATGAGACCGCATAGCATAATAGGAGGTGGTATTTTTATTACTTTGATTGCTGAATATCTCGGTGTGGATATAAGTCGGGGGGGATTATTAGTCGAAGAACCAGAACCCCGCGATACTATAGGTTTAAATGTATACCATGGTGCGAAAGTTTTGAAGAGGCGAAATAACGCCGCAGTACAATACCATGGTAGACATCCATAGGTTGAGAGAAACCAACAGCAAGGTAATGTAGGAGTGGGAAATGAAATGCAAGAAATGCAAAGGTTTATAGCTTCACAGGAGTACGAAAATGCTAGACAGAGAGCATTTGAAGATTGGCAAGTTCATCAAAACCAAATCATAGCTCATTGCCAACATATAGGTAGAAACTATATTCCTACACCAAAACCCATATTCCCTCCCTGGTCTATAGAGATGCAACCACCGTATCCTACGTATGACCCTGCCGAAGCATTTTATAGCACCTATGGTTATGCTTGGAACCCCTATTGGTACCAGTATCATCCCTAGTCTACTTAGTTTTATTTATTTTGTAATTTGTAATGTTGATACGTTTAATACTTATGTTAATATTGTAATAGTTTTTATAATTTTCTAACTTTTATTCTTAGATTTTAATAATTTTTGAATGTGGGGTAATATACCAAACTTCAAAAATATGTATATATGTTTGCAGTTTATCTTATGTACACAACAGGGTAAAACAACGCATTTTCAAAGACTGGCATTAAGTTCAGCAAAAGCAACTAATTTTGACGACAAGATGCAAAATATATGTGAAATAACAACAAGACGGAATGAACAAATGATGTGCACCATTTATCATTCAGCAAACAAACGCCAATATATTTGGAAACTTTGGTAAAATTTAATCATTTTCACACAAATCACCCTCAATAATTTAAATTGTTACTGATTTCTTGCAAATGAGGGCATTGCAAGATCTTAAGTGTGGAAAGGGGTTAAATTCTTTCGGATTTTAAAATTTTTACTTTATACACTTGGTTACCATTAGAAATACTAGTAAAGTAGTAGTTGTATTAGAATCTAGTGCTCTCTGATAATAAAGAACAGCCCTAGTCTTATATACTGACTACCCAATTCTAGTAAAATTTTTCAAAATTTTCAATTAAATGAACTCAAAATCATGTTTATACATATTTATGAACGATAAAACTAGGTTTTAACACCGAAATTATTGTTACCTCAGAAAGGACATAAATTGAGAAACAAACCAAAATGTTAAAATTCATTTAAAATGAAATAGAGGACGATAAAAAGGAAAATAAAAGCCAAGTGTGGGAAAATTTACCAAGTTATCTTAAACATATGTCACATATATCTGTAACAAATAACTGAAAATACTTTTGCTTTGGACTAAACTAAACTGTTTTACCCGATGAAAGAAAAGAAGAGATGGATCTACACGATGAATCAATTCCATCATTAAAAGGAAGTAAAGTCTTTCGAAAAAAGACACGCGCTTCTTGATTTAGGTCAAGAAGTTGTCGTCCAGACCAGCTGTAGGTTGACGAAAAATCTAGAAAAGTCATCACTAAAATCAGCAGGAAATCCACGGACCTCAGCATTAAACAGGGTCGCCAAGTGGTCAGATTTATCCTAACCATGAGAGGATCTGTCTCGTAAAATGGGGAGGGCCCCGTGCAAATTAGCTTGATAAGACTAATGAATCAGACCCCCAGAAAGGATAATCTCCTTAAAGATCAAAAATCAGCTTTTAAGCCTGATATTACTCAATCCTTGAGATTGACCTTAAATATTGAGAATTACAAACTCATGGAATTCAATGATATCTAAACTCGAGCTTGAACGAGAAAATATTTTGATCAAAATTACAAACCGATTTGTTTTCTGAAAATCCTATTTTCAATGCGTTCATTACCATTGAACGTAAAATCCTAGGAATTCACCTGGAATTCATTAGGTCACCTGAACTAAATCGGGTGTCAACCGTAAGAACGGTGGTTGCATAGTGGTCAAAGACAGGACCTTGTGCCAGACCGAAAAATCATAAGGGTGAGCTTTACTATTGCTCCTACCAAGGATAGTAATTGCATCCGACACGTTATAGACCATAATTAAAAGCATGTCAGGAGACATTGCCTTAACAGTTGCTTGTTCAACGCTTTTCTTTACAACCGGACGGTAGTTTACCGAAAGGTAATATACGGGACAAGTAAACTGGACGTGTTGCTTTCCAAATATAAGGTTAGCAAGTGGGTGACACAAAACCATAAGTTTTGAGCTAAAATTTTCAAATCTGAAACCCACCAAACCCACAAAAATATTTTGCAAACACCGGTAAAGGGTTATTCCGGAAAACTTATCTAGGGTAAAAACTAGATTTAATTTTCAAAAGATCAAATGTTTTCATAAAGATCTAATTTCCTTAATGGATCTAAATTTTTATAGTCATGTGGGACTTTAAACCATATCGTTACTACCATTGTTTATACCGCAGTATAGAATTCACTGATGCACAAAGTGTGAAGAATAAAGAAGTGATTCTAGTATTTCAAGACGATATTGCTTGAGGACAAGCAACGCTCAAGTGTGGGAATATTTGATAATGCTAAAAACGAACATATATTTCATAGCATTATTCCTCAAGAAAGACAAGCTTTTAGTTGCAATTGTTCTATTTAAAAGTGATATTCGTTTAAATAATAAAAGGTGAAGACAAAAGACAGATTCGACGAATTGAAGACGCAAACGACCAAAAAGCTCAAAAGTACAAAATACAATCAAAGAGGTTCCAATTATTGATAAGAAACGTCTCGAAATTACAAGAGTACAAGATTCAAAACGCAAAGTACAAGATATTAAATTGTACGCAAGGACGTTCGAAAATCCGGAACCGGGACCAGAGTCAACTCTCAACGCTCGACGCAACGGACTAAAAATTACAAGTCAACTATGCACATAAATATAATATAATATTTAAATAATTCTTATAATTATTTATATATTATATAAATAAATAAAAACCGTCGGCAAGAAAGACTCCAAATTGTGTGAGCTGTATTTACAAACTCCGCGACTCGCGGAGTTTGAAGGCAAAAAGGGTCGCGAGTCGCAGAGCCCCAAATTCTGCAATTCCCTATAAAGCCAGCCGAATTCTGATCATTTTTCATTCATCAATATATCCATCTCTCTATCTATATCGTATATATTTATATTTATATTTTAATTTTAATTTTAATTTTAATTTTAATCCTAATAATAAGGGTATGTTAGCGAATGTTGTAAGGGTGTAAGTCGAAATTCTGTCCGTGTAACGCTACGCTAATTTTAATCATTGTAAGTTATGTTCAACCTTTTTAATTTAATGTCTCGTAGCTAAGTTATTATTATGCTTATTTAAAACGAAGTAATCATGATGTTGGGCTAATTACTAAAATTGGGTAATTGGGCTTTGTACCATAATTGGGGTTTGGACAAAAGAACGACACTTGTGGAAATTAGACTATGGGCTATTAATGGGCTTTATATTTGTTTAACTAAATGATAGTTTGTTAATGTTAATATAAAGATTTACAATTGGGCGTCCCTATAAATTACCATATACACTCGATCGGACACGATGAGCGGGGTATTTATATGTACGAATAATCGTTCATTTAACCGGACACGGGAATGGATTAATAGCCACTAGAATAATTAAAACAGGGGTGAAATTATGTACAAGGACACTTGGTATAATTGATAACAAAATATTAAAACCTTGGATTACACTCAGTCGACATCCTGGTGTAATTATTAAACAAAGTATTAAAATCTTATTACAGTTTAAGTCCCCAATTAGTTGGAATATTTAACTTCGGGTATAAGGATAATTTGACGAGGATACTCGCACTTTATATTTATGACTGATGGACTGTTATGGACAAAAACCAGACGGACACATTAAATAATCCAGGACAAAGGACAATTAACCCATGGGCATAAAACTAAAATCAACACGTCAAACATCATGATTACGGAAGTTTAAATAAGCATAATTCTTTTATTTCATATTTAATTTCCTTTATTTTATATTTAATTGCACTTCTAATTATCGCATTTTTATTGTTATTGTATTTAATTGTACTTATAATTATCGTACTTTTTAATTATCGCAAGTTTATTTTATCGCACTTTTATTTTTCGCAATTTCATTATCGTTATTTACTTTACGCTTTAATTTAAGTCTTGTATTTATTTTTAATATTTTACATTTGGTTTTAACTGCGACTAAAAGTTTTAAAATCGACAAACCGGTCATTAAACGGTAAAAACCCCCCTTTATAATAATAATATTACTTATATATATATATTTGTATTTTTATAAAAGTAAACTAATATAGCGTTAAGCTTTGTTTAAAAAGATTCCCTGTGGAACGAACCGGACTTACTAAAAACTACACTACTGTACGATTAGGTACACTGCCTATAAGTGTTGTAGCAAGGTTTAATTATATCCATTCTATAAATAAATAAATATCTTGTGTAAAATTGTATCGTATTTAATAGTATTTCCTGCTAAAATTAATAGCTATTTTATATACACCTCGCACGACATCAAGAATATTTTTTTTGGGATGAAGATTCACCCCTTTCAGTCTGCAAAACACATCAAACATAATTTTTGTGCATCCAAATATGCATTAGTGTCAGCAAATCATCAATCAAAATAATTACAATGACATGATCAATTTATATCAAACTTAAGCTTATTTTCACATTTTTATCAAATCTACACTTTTTCAAATAAGCATATACGAAAATGTTCGCCAAGTTCATAAGCATTCAACTCAAATAACATGTCAAAATAATCATTACTAGCAATTAAACAAGTTTCAAATGGCATTATCTTTCAAAAATCAAGTTCATGAATTTTAGACTTGAAAAAGTCCACTTTAATTCTCAAAATCATGTTTAGGCTCATAGTTTGGATCATTTAACTACCTAAACATGTTACACTACTTAATTTAGCAACAATTCATGACAAAAATCGGCCATAACCTGTTTATATCAAAAAGCCCCAAATTTGCTCAAGAACACAAACCCTAGATTACTCAAAATTTGAAGTTTAAGGCTTCTAATCATGTTAAATAGCATCAATCTAGGTTATACAAGCATAATACATAAACAATTTAAGCATAATTACACTAAAAAGCATCAAAATCAAATTGGGGAAAAAATTGCTCAAGAACACTAATTTTCGGATTAAATGGTGTTTAGGTGTAGAAATTTACCGTTTTTCTTGAGTAATTCCATGATAGCATCCTTCTCAACATGATTTTAGTAAAAGATTTGATGATTAACGGTTAAAAATTGTGATTTTGGGGGTGTATTTTTGTGACGATCGCTCCAAATCCATATGGACGAACACGTCATTCATTGATTTCATTGCGAGGTATTTGACCTCTATGTGATACATTTTGTAACATTGTATTCGTTTGAAAAGGTATTTCATAAATGAATATATAAATTCCAGGTTTTTAACATCTGATGATTTCTACGTATAGACAATCACCATTTAAATGGTTTACAATAATACATCTGTTGACAATACAGTCAAAATAAGATACATGGTAATGGTTTGGTGAATGCAAGTTTCTTGTATATAGCATGTATGACTCCAAGCACATATCTTGTATCACGTATAAGCAAACAGCGGAAGACTTCTAGAATCCTGAGAATAAACATGCTAACAAGTGTCAACACAAAGGTTGGTGAGTTCATAGTTTTAATATTACACATAATCCGTATATCAATGTGGATTACAAAAGTTCAGTTGTTTTATTCAAAACGTTTATCAATAGGTTTTACATAAAAGGTGGATCACAAGATTTCAGTTGTTTCATCCGAAACGTTTATCAATCGGTTCTACAAAATTGAGCACCCTGGTAACTAAACTTTAATGCTTATATAATTTGTACCCTTTGTATAATCATCTTAATAATACACGCAAACCAACGTGTACGCTTCTCAAATAGCATACGTCCGTTAAAAGGCTAGTGCTCTAGCTCGGACGGGGATATCAAGCCCTATGGATCCATATACTACTACTCGCGCCCACCAGTTCTTATAACTGGCAGTTACTAGTTACCAAAGCTAAGGGATTTTTGGTTCAAACTCAGTGTAGAATTAAGTATGTACTTGTATCCATTGCGTTTAAAATAAATTGCATGTATTCTCAGCCCAAAATATTTAAAGCATTTAAAAAGGGATCTATAAACTCACACTTATAAATATTGTATATCGGTTAATAAAGCATTTGCATGTATTCTCAGCCCAAAAATGTAGAGAGTAAAAAGGATCTTATGAAACTCACACAAAATCAGTTTTAGTATTTGTATCCATTTAGTAAAACAGTTTATAAAACTGCGCATGTATTCTCAGCCCAAAAATATAGATTGCAAAAGCAATTAAAAAGGGAACAAATGAAACTCACGCATATAAATCTGGTATTTTCAGTATTTATAAACAGTCGCATGTATTCTCAGCCCAAAAATATATTGAGTAAAAGGGATCATATGAAACTCACTGTTTAATATTGATATACAATATTGTAGGAAAGCACGTAGACGCATCGGAGATGATAAACACGAGGTTTGATTCACAAAAATACCCCCGAACATTACCCATAATTTCCTTGGCAATAACCCATAATTTCCTTAGCTCTAGCTCGCTTGGAAACCATTTTGAAAGTTACTTGGACAACACTCCGTCGTAATATTTTAGGTACATTTTTATTTTTGTATCGCAAAAATAATAATACTAATAATAAAAATAATAAGATTAATAATAATCTTATTATTAATAATAATAATAATAATAATAATAATAATAAAATAAATAAATACGGAGTAAAAATAAATATCTGTGTGTGTGTTTGTGTGTGATTATCATCGATCAAAACGAGCAATTTATAGCAATCAGAGCTGAAATCTATCCCCATGCGATCGCATGGGGTTTCTTCTATATGGTCATGCGATCGCATGGCCTCCAATTACAGCTCACATTTCTTTTGTTTTTTGTTTGTCGACATGAATAAATAAATATATAATATATATAATTTAAATAATTAATTATATATTATATTAAATTCACATGCATAGTTGACTTGTAGCAAATAGTGATTTTCGAAAACACTGTAGCATTTTGGGTACTGTAGCAATTTGAAAATACTTTATCAAATTAGTGTTTTACTGGTTTATCTTAAACGTTTTAGTTAACTTATCTAAATATCAATCAAATCAATAATCGAATGTTACTATCGTTTACTAAATAACTTGAAATCATATATATTTAATTAGATATATAAACCAATAAGTTTAATGTACGGTATTATGAAATTAAAACTTTGTTACGTTTTCAAGTTATAGTATATATATGTATCTATTTACATATAATTATTCGTGAATCGTTGAGAAAATCGAAGGGTACTTGAATAGTTCAAAAATTTTGAGATTCAGTTTTACAGACTTTGTTTATCGTGTCGAAATCATTAATCCTTTAAAGATTAAGTTTAAATTTTGTCGCAAATTTTCGGGTCATTACAGTACCTACCCGTTAAAGAAATTTCGTCCCGAAATTTGGTGAAGGAAAGTTTAATAACGTAGATTAGGATATTCTTGTATCAAAGAATATGATATAGTTTGAATTCTCATCATGAATTCGTTTGTTCATAGAATCCTCATCAAAAGGATATAATAGAATGAAATGTTTTGTATACCTTAAGTTAGTCGAGTTTCGTTTATGAATAGCGTGAGTTAAATAAATAACAAGTTTTTCACCTATGTGTAAATATGGATAAAACAATTCGATTACACGGATAGTATGAGTGAAGTTATCACAAAATAGTGAAATGAGGTAATTAAAGCTTCGTCTTATCGTTTGACGTAGTCAGAGTTGATTTCCGGAATTTAGGGAATAGAAAATCTTCATAATCTAAATAAGATTTTTATTCTTCGGAATTTGCGGAAATTAGGATTTTCTTTGATTAAATGTGTAATCTGCCTCGATTGCTATGTCTGATATTTCGCTATAAATTGACCTCTTCTGTCTCATTATTTTCACCATCCCTACTTTCTTCCCCAATTAATACATTCGAAAGATTGTGAAAATGCTCAATCCAGTTCTGGTTCTTGACCTAATATTGACGTTTGCCACAATCATCCTTCTTTTCCAGCTCCCACCAGAAGAATCTGTTTATTTCTATTATGCTCTAGGGATTGTTGTATTTATCATTCTCCCGTGTCTTTATCTTGCTATTCGCATAGACATACATGGTTTATGATCTTTCTTGTTTGCTGTGATGTATACTCCTGTTCATATTCCGAAGTTCCAGGTTTTTGTTTTCTCTTCCCGACCTCAAGTCAAGCGAATAATGGTCCAGAATTCGTAGGTATGGAGTTTTGGATGAACATAGTTAATGTTCTGAGAAGGTAATCGTAATGGCACGATCTTGATTTGTCAAATTACCAGAATATTCGGAAAAGACCGAATCATCAAGAAAAATATTTTCTTGATATGTTTAGAGTTTAAATAGAATAAAAGAGTTATGTAACATGGTTCATGATGAGGGTGTGATATGTGAACCTTTATCAAGTTCCATTAGAAACTCAGCATGACTTACTGTAATATAATCACGTTGATCAAGTGTCATTATATTATACTAATTCATGCTTTAGTTCCCAACACTACTTCAAAACATTCAAATTTTAAACTTGAAGGTTTCAGAATTTTGAAACTAAAATAGTTTCTTTTATGATGTAATACAGATAGCGCGAAGAGATGAATGATTTCAGATAAGAATGCTTATGAAAATATCTTCAGAAATATCGAGGATATTTATAATAAAAGATACGATGATATCTTAGAATTTCTAATATCGAAGAATGATGAAGAAGATTTGTTCGTAACGGATTTTGAGTTAGTAGCAAGGTATTCGTTAATGACTTCAACAGATACTGAATCATTTGTATTCTTTGAAGGCAGGTTTAGCCTTTGTGATTTATCCACAGCCCTCCTTCATACTTTGCTCAATCCGTTTTCCAGTTTCAAACCTTTTTTCTTTTCAGCTTTACCACCATACTATTCTTTATCATCAAACTTTTGACTGTTAAGGTCGTTTACAGTTTTTGCTGCTTCATCAGCATTGTTCCAATTTCAGAGAACTAGTTTCATAGTTTGGGGTGTTTTTCGGAAACTTCACATTCGAAGTATGTAATTCGAGGAGGTAGACGTTATATGTACACATATAACTATTGGCGTAGACGTGCTGCAAGATTTCAAAATACTGATTGCAAATTCCTGATAGTTGGAACGGCAACTATTGTTACAAGATGTGGATGAGTACATGATAGGGTTTCAATGTATATATAGTGATTTCCGGAGAGATTCAAATAGCAGAGTGACGGAGTCGCTGTTACATTTACTGCTAATATGGTGGAACATAAAAGGTTCCCCAGTAACAAAAACGTATATGCCAAAGTTATAAGTCTGAAAGGTCGTCGTTGACTAGTTGAATGGGTGATAATACTGGATACTTTTAAAAAGGAATTGTAAGGTTATTTTCAGTAATAATAATGCCGAAGGATTTATCACAGATACGTGTTAAAGTTTTACTTAGGTTTCGAGAGCTTTCCAGAAATATGATTATAAGTACAAATCTTTCTTCTCGTAGATATCGTGTAGTTGGTTTGTCTTCTCGTTTGTTCATTAGTTGAAGTGTTTCCAAGAATTTCGATGGGTTTGAACGCAAAATGTAATCATATGATGTTCTAGTACTGTTCTGAATTCAAAGCATGGTTTTCGAAGCATGGTTTTGAAAGATGTAGGAATCTAAGAGTGATGTTTTTCGTTTAATCTTGACTTGGATTCTGATCTATCGAAATCAGAATATGAAATTGAATGAAAATGGTTATTCTGCGATGAACAGATACGTATATCTATAGGTTTGAGCAGTATAGTTAATGATTGCTGAATCAGAATTGAAGAATGTATAGTGTAACATATTAATGTGGAATTTATATATTTCTAGGGTATTACCTACCCGTTAAAATATTCTCATCATTAACAGTTTGTACAAAAGGATTTTCAATTACAATCTTTATGAAAATATATGTATGTATATTTCCTTCAGATGTAATATAAATTTAATGAGTTATTAAACTCATTTGATTTTCGGTTGGAACTAGAAACGAATAATCTCTTCTATATTAAAGATTACATAATCGTCGCAGGATATTTCTCCAATGAAGTTATGAATCAATACTTCATCGTTTATGGTTATTAGTATTCTTCGGTGCCTACGGTGCATATGAGGTTGATACTCGTGGAACAGATTGTGAGGTTGAGGTTTCCGGTGCGGATGTTGTTGTTGGTGATACTGGTACTGTTGTTGGTTGTGCTGCTGGTACTGGTGGTGCTACCGGTGCTGCCTGTGATGCCTGCAAATTGTGCATCATATTCTCCAAAGCCACAACTCGAGCGCGAAGCTCGTTAACTTCTTCTATTATTCCGGGATGATTGGCGGTTGGTACGAGAGGATGAATAAAGTTTAAAATTCTGGTTATCATATAATCGTTGCGAGATATCCTGGAAATGAGGGTGAAGATAGTGTTTCGAACGGGTTCGCCGATAAGTGCCTCAGGTTCCTCACCAAGAGGTGAATTCGGTTGGTGGAAAGGATCTCCTTCCTCTTGTCTCCATTGATTAAGTTGATTACGAACCCATCCCCAATTCATCCAGAATTGGTGATGACTGATTGGTTGATTCATTCCGGTTACACTGCTTTCGGAACTCAGGTGGAAATTCATATCGGAATCCGAAGAACTCGAATTACTTGTAGAATTCATCTTACACGGTTAGATAAAGAATTTTCGATGTGAAATGATTTTCGGATATCGGATGATATTCTAATTACATAGAATACCTTTATATAGTACAAAGGTTCCGCAAATTACAGAGAAACTTTCGGAAACTGTCAAATAAAGGTAACAGTAACAGATACGCTAAGATATTCATTTTGTCCATACACTAGTCATGCAATTCATGCAATAAGGTGTGTCTAGACTACAATTGATAAGTAGGTAGTTTTCCACACAAGGAATGATAAGCACGTAATTTCTAACAAGAAATTATAAGCAACAACTTTTATCATGCAGACATGGTCGAAGTCCAGACTCACTAATGTATCCTAACAATAACTGGTTAGACACACTAATACAATTTCTGGTTCGCTAAGACCAACGCTCTGATACCAACTGTGACGATCGCTCCAAATCCATATGGACGAACACGTCATTCATTGATTTCATTGCGAGGTATTTGACCTCTATGTGATACATTTTGTAACATTGTATTCGTTTGAAAAGGTATTTCATAAATGAATATATAAATTCCAGGTTTTTAACGTCTGATGATTTCTACGTATAGACAATCACCATTTAAATGGTTTACAATAATACATCTGTTGACAATACAGTCAAAATAAGATACATGGTAATGGTTTGGTGAATGCAAGTTTCTTGTATATAGCATGTATGACTCCAAGCACATATCTTGTATCACGTATAAGCAAACAGCGGAAGACTTCTAGAATCCTGAGAATAAACATGCTAACAAGTGTCAACACAAAGGTTGGTGAGTTCATAGTTTTAATATTACACATAATCCGTATATCAATGTGGATTACAAAAGTTCAGTTGTTTTATTCAAAACGTTTATCAATAGGTTTTACATAAAAGGTGGATCACAAGATTTCAGTTGTTTCATCCGAAACGTTTATCAATCGGTTCTACAAAATTGAGCACCCTGGTAACTAAACTTTAATGCTTATATAATTTGTACCCTTTGTATAATCATCTTAATAATACACGCAAACCAACGTGTATGCTTCTCAAATAGCATACGTCCGTTAAAAGGCTAGTGCTCTAGCTCGGACGGGGATATCAAGCCCTATGGATCCATATACTACTACTCGCGCCCACCAGTTCTTATAACTGGCAGTTACTAGTTACCAAAGCTAAGGAATTTTCGGTTCAAACTCAGTGTAGAATTAAGTATGTACTTGTATCCATTGCGTTTAAAATAAATTGCATGTATTCTCAGCCCAAAATATTTAAAGCATTTAAAAAGGGATCTATCAACTCACACTTATAAATATTGTATATCGGTTAATAAAGCATTTGCATGCATTCTCAGCCCAAAAATGTAGAGAGTAAAAAGGATCTTATGAAACTCACACAAAATCAGTTTTAGTATTTGTATCCATTTAGTAAAACAGTTTATAAAACTGCGCATGTATTCTCAGCCCAAAAATATAGATTGCAAAAGAAATTAAAAAGGGAACAAATGAAACTCACGCATATAAATCTGGTATTTTCAGTATTTATAAACAGTCGCATGTATTCTCAGCCCAAAAATATATTGAGTAAAAGGGATCATATGAAACTCACTGTTTAATATTGATATACAATATTGTAGGAAAGCACGTAGACGCATCGGAGATGATAAACACGAGGTTTGATTCACAAAAATACCCCCGAACATTACCCATAATTTCCTTGGCAATAACCCATAATTTCCTTAGCTCTAGCTCGCTTGGAAACCATTTTGAAAGTTACTTGGACAACATTCCGTCGTAATATTTTAGGTACATTTTTATTTTTGTATCGCAAAAATAATAATACTAATAATAAAAATAATAAGATTAATAATAATCTTATTATTAATAATAATAATAATAATAATAAAATAAATAAATACGGAGTAAAAATAAATATCTGTGTGTGTGTTTGTGTGTGATTATCATCGATCAAAACGAGCAATTTATAGCAATCAGAGCTGAAATCTATCCCCATGCGATCGCATGGGGTTTCTTCTATATGGTCATGCGATCGCATGGCCTCCAATTACAGCTCACATTTCTTTTGTTTTTTGTTTGTCGACATGAATAAATAAATATATAATATATATAATTTAAATAATTAATTATATATTATATTAAATTCACATGCATAGTTGACTTGTAGCAAATAGTGATTTTCGAAAACACTGTAGCATTTTGGGTACTGTAGCAATTTGAAAATACTTTATCAAATTAGTGTTTTACTGGTTTATCTTAAACGTTTTAGTTAACTTATCTAAATATCAATCAAATCAATAATCGAATGTTACTATCGTTTACTAAATAACTTGAAATCATATATATTTAATTAGATATATAAACCAATAAGTTTAATGTACGGTATTATGAAATTAAAACTTTGTTACGTTTTCAAGTTATAGTATATATATGTATCTATTTACATATAATTATTCGCGAATCGTTGAGAAAATCGAAGGGTACTTGAATAGTTCAAAAATTTTGAGATTCAGTTTTACAGACTTTGTTTATCGTGTCGAAATCATTAATCCTTTAAAGATTAAGTTTAAATTTAGTCGCAAATTTTCGGGTCATTACAATTTTCGAGTTTTTGCGTTTGTGTTTTCGCAGTTTTTTTTTTGTGGTGTGTTGGGACTGATCAGTTCCAGCTCTTATTATTTTTTTCTGTAATCCGATCCCTCCGCGAGTCGCGGGGTATATACCTTCAAACTCCGCGAGTCGCGGAGTTTGGTTTTTTTTTTTTGTTTTTTTTTTACATCTTATACTAATTAAAACAATTAAGTAATTAATTTTAAAATTTTGTTTCCCTTGTTATTTAGGACGAGGTCGTTTCGGATCGATGTCCTAGTCCGTCCTTCGACAAAATTTTAAAATTTGTCTTTTTGTAGCGATTGTTTTAAAAGCTAAGATTTTTGGGTTTTTTTTAATGTTTTTGGCATACTTTAATTCAATAAGATTAAAAATAATGATAATAAAAGTTCTCGTCCCTCCCTCGGGTAAAGCAATTTCGGTTCAACGACCTAGTCTTCAACTTACGACGAATTTTAAAAATCATATTTTTAACTTAATGAGATAAAGTAAATTTTTGTTTTTAAATTCACACAATTTAAATATAAAATTCAAAATTAATATTAAAAATTCACACCAAACTTACAATTTAAAATGCATAAAATTAAAAATTCATATTTTAAAAATAAAAAATTCACACCAATCTTAATTTAAAAATTCATATTATAAATTCACACCAAACTTATATTAATTTTTCAAATATTTACAATTTTAAATATATTGTTTTTACAAAGTTTACAATATTAATTTAAGATTTAAATATTAATTTTAAAAACATGGTAAAAATAAAATTAAAAATCTTTTTGGCTTTTTATCCCACTTTAATCAATCAAATATTATCAAAAATATGCGCCCCTCTTTTCGGTAAATTAATTTCGGTTCCAAGACCTAATTTAACTCATGACGAATTTTTGAAATATTTTGGGTTGATTGTTTAAAGATATTTATACCTTAAGAATAAACGTTAAATTTTGCAGTGATGTAATAAATTTTTGAATGATATCAATAATTTCGTTCGCCAAACCTAATTTTATTCAATACCAATTTAATACTTTATAGCGAACAAATTAGCGTTTATTATCAAAAGGTTAAAAATAAAAAAAAATTATAATAAAAACTGTACAAACTTACCTGTGAAATAGATTTCTTAGTTATATGATCTATCCCATTCATAAGATAGTCGGTTTAATTGGTTTTCCATAGCTACATAGGCGTAACCTCGAGCATTCAGTGTCTTTTCTTCTAAACATATGAACGGTCCGTCTCTGCATAAAGTAACAAATTTGGTATTTGAATAGGTTTGATTATTTGAACATTTACCTCCATGTGACCATTTTCCGCATTTTGTGACATCCTTCTAGGTGTCGTGCTTTTCTTTTTGCTGCGGATTTTGATTTTCCTTTACCAAATTGTAACTTATTATCTTCGCATCTGGATTCTTTTCTAACTCCGTCCATTCTTTCTCTGATTACTGATACTATTTCACTCGGTAGTGTGTCATTATTACGTTTAGTGATCAAAGCGTATAGCATTAGACCATGGTTTAGTTCACAGGCAGTCTTCTTTTCCTAAAAAAATAAAAATTCAGAATGGGGGGAGAAGACTAGTTCTTTAGGGTCTGCTAGGAAAAGACCATTCGGGTTCCATTTTCGAGAACTACACGAAAATAGACAATCTAACTCTAACAGAAATACATATTATCCTTTAAAGACTTGATTCTCCCCACACTTAGTTAGCTGTGGTGTCGAAATTGTGATTAACTTCGTTGTCGACTTCCATCGGACCATGTATGTAATGTTTAACTCTGTGACCATTAACTTTAAATTCAATCCCATTTGAATTTATCAATTCTACTGTTCCGTATGGGAAAACTCTTTTGACTATGAATGGTCCAGACCATCTTGATTTCAATTTTTCAGGAAATAGCTTGAATCGTGAATTGAAAAGAAGAACTCTGTCTCCTTCTTTAAATTCTTTTAAACTTCTGATTCTTTTATCATGCCATTTCTTAGTTCTTTCTTTATAGATTAACGAATTTTCGTATGCTTCATGTCTTAATTCTTCTAATTCGTTTAGTTGACTTAATCGTAGACGTCCGGCTTCATGTAAATCAAGATTACATGTCTTCAAAGCCCAAAATGCTTTGTGTTCAATTTCTACTGGAAGATGACATGCTTTTCCATAAACAAGTCTAAAAGGTGTGGTTCCAATTGGAGTTTTGTAGGCTGTTCTAAAAGCCCAGAGTGCATCCTCCAATTTAATGGACCATTCCTTCGGATTTGATCCTACGGTTTTCTCTAGAATACGTTTTAAAGCTCGGTTTGTATTTTCAACTTGTCCACTTGTTTGTGGATGATATGCGGTGGAGATTATATGAGTTACTCCATATCTTTTAAGAACTTTCTCAAGTTGATTATTACAGAAATGAGTACCCCGATCACTTATTAAAGCTTTCGGTGTTCCAAACCTTGCAAAAAGACGTTTTAAGAAGTTGACTACAACTCGTGCATCGTTAGTTGGGAGAGCTTGTGCTTCCGCCCATTTAGATACATAATCAATGGCTACGAGTATATATAGATTATTATGAGATTTTGGAAATGGACCCATAAAGTCAATACCCCAAATGTCAAATACTTCACATACTTGGATAACATTATGTGTCATTTCATCACGTTGACTTATTTTTCCGGCCCTTTGACATGCATCACAGGATTTGCAAAGAAGGTGTGCATCTTTGTAAATTGTAGGCCAATAGAATCCAGCATCATAAACTTTTCTTGCTGTTAGTTGAGGCCCATAATGCCCTCCTGTTGGTCCTGTGTGACAATGGTTTAATATTTTACTAGCTTCATCTCCAAATACACATCGGCGTATTATTCCATCGGGACAACTTTTAAACAGGTGTGGATCTTCCCAAAAATAGTGTTTTATATCACTGAAGAATTTCTTTCGTTTTTGGTACGATAATCCTTTTTCAAGGAATCCACAAACTAAGTAGTTTGCATAGTCTGCAAACCATGGAATTTCTTTATAATCTATCTTCAATAGATATTCATCAGGAAAGTTGTCTTGTATGGCCGATTCATTTAGAACTTCTAATTCGGGATTTTCAAGACGAGAAAGATGATCAGCGGCAAGATTTTCTGCTCCTCTTTTATCTCGGATTTCAATATCAAACTCTTGTAAGAGTAAGATCCAACGGATTAATCTTGGTTTAGCATCTTGTTTCGAAAATAGGTATCTATGAGCAGAATGGTCGGTATAGACCACCGTTTTTGCTAGAACGAGATATGATCGAAATTTGTCAAAAGCAAAGACAATAGCAAGGAGTTCTTTTTCAGTAGTTGTATAGTTCGTTTGTGCTCCTTGTAACGTCTTACTAGCATAATATATAGGTTTAAATCGTTTTTCAATCCTTTGTCCTAAAACGGCTCCCATTGCAAAATCACTTGCATCGCACATTAGTTCAAATGGTAGATTCCAATTTGGTGTTATCATGATCGGCGCATTAGTGAGTTTCTCTTTAAGAATATTAAAAGATTTGATACACTCATCTGAAAAGATGAATGGAGCATCCTTTTCTAGGAGTTTATTCATAGGAGTGGCAATTTTAGAAAAATCTTTTATGAAACGTCGGTAAAAACCGGCATGCCCTAGAAAACTACTAACTCCTCTAACATTGGTGGGATGTGGAAGTTTAGCAATTACATCTACTTTAGCTCTATCCACTTCAATTCCTTCTTTTGAAATTTTATGTCCAAGAACGATACCTTCTTTAACCATGAAATGGCATTTCTCCCAATTAAGTACTAGATTTGATTGTTCGCATCTAATGAGCATTCGTTCAAGATTAACTAGACATGATTCAAATGTATCACCGAAGACTGAAAAGTCATCCATGAAAACTTCCATGCATTCTTCTATCATGTCATGAAAAATCGCCATCATACACCTTTGAAAGGTTGCAGGGGCATTGCAAAGTCCAAATGGCATGCGTTTGTAAGAAAAAGTACCATAAGGGCACGTGAATGTGGTTTTCTCTTGGTCCTCGGGTGCTATTAGAATTTGAAAATATCCGGAAAATCCATCTAGAAAACAATAGTAACTATTTCCGGCTAATCTTTCCAACATTTGATCTATGAAAGGTAAGGGAAAGTGATCTTTTCTGGTGGCGTCATTTAATTTTCTATAATCAATACACACACGCCATCCTGTTACAGTCCTAGTAGGAATAAGCTCATTTTTCTCATTTGTAATGACAGTCATGCCACCCTTCTTAGGCACGCATTGAACTGGGCTTACCCATGGACTATCAGAAATTGGATAAATTAAACCTGCATCTAGTAGTTTAATAATCTCTTTCTTAACTACATTTTGCATATTAGGATTTAGTCTTCATTGGCGTTGCACATACGTTTTATGACCTTCTTCCATAAGGATTTTATGTGTGCAATACGAAGGACTTATTCCTTTAATATCATGAATCTTCCATGCAATGGCTGGTTTATGAGCTTTCAACACAGAAATGAGTTATGATTTCTCATTTTCAGTAAGAGAAGACGATATTATTATAGGTAATTCAGATTCACCATGTAAATAAGCGTATTCCAAATGGTTTGGAAGTGGCTTTAACTCTAATTTCGGAGGTTCTTCTATCGATGATTTGTATCGATATCTGTCTTCTTCTTTTAGCATTTGGATTTCTTCTGTTGTTAGTTCATATCCATTAGCTATAAGTGTAGCTAACATTTCAGCTTCATCAATTGGTTCATTACCTTCTCCTAAAGAACATTCTCCTGTTCCTTGTAATTCTGGAAATTCTTCTAATAATTCTGCATGTGCATCTATAGTTTGAATATAATAACATGTATCATCTGCAGATTGCAGTTGTTGCATTGCTCTATCAACTGAAAAGGTAACACTCTCATCCTCTATACTTAGGGTCAGTTTCTTACCGAACACGTCTATCATTGCTTTAGCCGTGTTTAAGAATGGTCTTCCTAATATGAGAGGAACTTGAGAATCTTCTTCCATGTCCAGAACAACAAAATCTACTGGAAATACTAAAGTACCAACTTTAACTAGCATGTTCTCCATTATCCCTCTAGGATATTTTATTGATCTATCGGCTAGTTGTATGCTTATTCTGGTTGGTTTCAATTCTCCAAGGTCTAGTTTAGTGTATAGTGAATACGGCATTAGATTTATACTAGCACCTAAATCTGCTAATGCTTCTATTGAACTAAGACTACCCAGAAAACATGGAATTGTGAAACTTCCTGGATCAGATAGTTTTTCTGGTATCTTATTCAACAGCACTGCTGAACAATTAGCATTCATAGTGACAGCCGAGAGTTCTTCCATTTTCTTTCTATTTGAGATTAGATCTTTCAAGAATTTAGCATATCTAGGCATTCCTGAAATCACATCAATGAAAGGAAGATTTACATTTATCTGTTTAAACATATCCAAGAATTTGGATTGCTCGGCTTCAAGTTTCTCTTTCTTCATTTTACTCGGGTAAGGAAGTGGTGGTTGGTATGGTTTAACATAAGGTTTATCCTTAGCTGTGTTATCTTCATTAACCTTTTCAACTACCGGTTCTTTTTCCTTATCTTGATCAGGTTGTGGTTCTTGTGGAGTAGGAATAGCTTCATCAGAAGTTACAGGTATTTCAGGTGGTTTAAGTGTTGTACCACTTCTTGTGGTAATAGCTTTAGCTGTTTCATTCCGGGGGTTAGCATTTGTATCACTAGGTAGACTTCCCGGTTTTCTTTCACCAATTAACCTTGCTAGGTTACTTACTTCTTGTTCCAAATTTTGAATAGAAGCTTGTTGATTTCTAAATGCTTGAGCATTTTGTTCATTGGTTTGTTTTTGAGATGTGAAAAACTGCGTTTGAGTTTCAACTAGCTTCGTCATCATATCTTCTAAATTCGGCTTTTTATCATCGGTTTCTTGTGGTGGTTTGTTTTGAAAATTAGGTCTTTGCTTATTGTAAGTATTATTGGATACTTGTTGATTGCTATGACCTTGTTGGTTGTTGTATGGAATATTTCGGTTATAATTCTGGTTTTGATTGTAAATCGGTCTTGGCGGTTAATAATTATTCTGATAATTATTTCCAGGCCTTTGGTTTATGTATGAAATATTCTCTCTTTGTTCCATTGTTAATTCAATACTGAGACAATCTTTTGTCAAATGTGGTCCTCCACACTGCTCACAACTAATTCGTATTGAGTGAATATCCTTAGTCATCTTTTCCATTCGTCTCTCGACAGCATCTATCTTTGCGGAAATGGAATCTAAGTCATGGCTAGAATCGGCTCTAGCTGCTTTAGATGATCTAACGATATCTTTTTCTTGGTGCCACTCATGTGAGTGGGAAGCAGTGTTATCAATAATTTTGTAAGCATCAGTTTCGGTTTTCTTCATAATAGAACCACCAGCTGCTATATCTATGTCTTTCCTTGTAGTGATGTCGCATCCTTGGTAGAATATTTGTACTATTTGACAGGTGTCTAAACCATGTTGCGGACATCCTCTCAACAACTTTCCAAATCTTGTCTACGCCTCATATAGAGTTTCATTCGGCTTCTGTGTAAACGTAACAATTTCTGCTTGAAGTCTTACGGCTTTAGATGCCGGAAAGAATTGTTTAAGGAATTTGTCAACTAAAACATCCCATGTATCAATCGCCCCTTCAGGTAACGATTCCAACCAATCTTTGGCTTCTCTCTTTAAAGTCCAGGGAAATAACATGAGATATATCTGTTCATCCTCCACTTCTCGGATTTTAAATAGTGTGCAGATCCTATTAAAGGTACGTAGATGTTCATTTGGATCTTCCTTCGGCGCACCACTAAATTGGCATTGATTAGTCACCATGTGTAGAATTTGTCCTTTGATTTCATAATCTGGCGCATTAATGTCTGGATGAGTAATTGCGTGACCTTGGCCAGTGCGTTTAGCTCTCATTCGGTCTTCCATACTTAAAGGTTCCAGATTCTCCATAATTGAATTTGTTGAATCGGAATCACTAGAGGATTCTGATTTAATGGTTCGTTCCTCAACAATCTCTGTTTGAATGATTGGTGGTTCCGGAGGAAAGTTTAGTGGTTCAAGATCTACGAATCGTTCCTGAATATTCTCCGGATTCTCAATTGTGAGGTCGGGTTCAAAAAATGGATTATCGGAAATTTGAACTGGAGTACTTGGTCGACTGGATGACGATTCTAAAGAAAAATCAACGGCAGTAATATTTGCTAAATGTCTTGATCTAGTTACAGGTGGTGAACGTACAAAAGGTGGTGAACGTCTTGCTCGATGCATTCACTGAATATCCTATTAGTTTTTAAAAGGAAAGAAAAATTATAATAAGTTATCCAATCAATAGACTTTTTCTGATTTTGCCCACGTTTCGAATAGCCAAAAGATGCAGCAGAGGGGCAGGATTCGTTTGGTCTCAATATAATTGAGGACTGTTTGGCTCCAATAACCCGGTCCACGTACAAATCCAACTATTACTATGAACCAGAAAATTTTGATGTCTATCAATTTAACCACTTAAAATAAATTTTCGTAATTTTAAGAAATTTAGATAAGAAGTAGAATAAAAATCTATGTCCTAAAACTAGAATAGCGAGAAATAAGAAAGAAAAAGAGTTCGTCGGAAAAAGGTCGAAAAAGAAAAATGGTTGAAAAATAAAAGGTGACGGAAAAATAAAAGAAACTTATAAAACTTAAAAATACTTGACTAACCTAACCTTATTACTACAATTAACTTAAAATTATAATCGCAAATTGAGATTACTAATTGAATGATAATTGATACATAGGTAAAAGTCGTCTAAAAATATGAAAGCTTACAGGAAAAACTAAATCCCAAATAGAAATAACTTAAAAAGAAAATAAAACTTAAAAAGGCGTCGCAAAATTCTAAAGTACCTAAATCTTAGTCTAAAGAAAAAGCACTTAAGGAATTCTACGGCAAAGCCTAAAAATCTAGAAGTAAAAATAACTATGGCAAAAACTAAGTTTAAAACTAAATATGAGCGAAAAATACAAATATTACGCTAAAACGATTAAAAAGGGACAAAATATAAAAATATACAAAAAGTTGTAAAAAAAATACAATTTTTTATAAAAATATTATTTTTATATTATTTATTTAATAAAACTATTAATTTTATAATTTAATAAAACTAATTTAACTAAATATACAAAATAATAATAAAAACTAAAAAACTAATTAAAAACTATAAAACTAATTAGGGTTTTATAATAATAATTATAATAATTACCCGTAATTAATGCCTGATTAGGGTTCTGTGTACCCGTGTCAGAGTGGCTCCGCGAGTCGCGGTATTCCAAGCAGCAAACCCCGCGAGTCGCGGGGTTCCAAAATTCAACTCTGGTGCAGTTTTAATTCGACCTTTATTTTTTATTTTTTTTTATTTTCTGTTTTATAATCTAAAATATTTGTATAATAAAAACTTATATTTAAAAACTAAAATAAAAATAGAATTACTTTATAATTTTATAAATATCTTAAAAATAGATTTATAAAAATTTAAATTTTTTTCGGTTTTTTTTTATGAAAATAAAATACTTAAATAAAACTTATATAAAAATAAAGAAACTTTATAAAACTTAAATATTTAACAAAATCTTAAAAATACTTATATTTTTGTTTTTCTTTTTATATTTTTGAATAATTAAAAACGTATTTTTATAAAAACGAATTTTAATAAAAGTAAACTAAAAATCCTTTTTTTTATTAGCGTTGCGCTTCCGGCGTTTAAGAGTTTCCCCGGCAGCGGCACCAAAAATAACTTGATGTCGTGCGAGGTGTATATAAAATAGCTATTAATTTTTAGCAGAAAATACTATTAAATACGATACAATTTTACACAAGATATTTATTTATTTATAGAATGGATATACTTAAACCTTGCTACAACACTTATAGGCAGTGTACCTAATCGTACAGTAGTGTAGTTTTTAGTAAGTCCGGTTCGTTCCACAGGGAATCTTTTTAAACAAAGCTTAACGCTATATAGGTTACTTTTATAAAAATACAAATATATATATAAGTAATATTATTATTATAAAAGGGGGGTTTTTACCGTTTAATGACCGGTTTGTCGATTTTAAAACTTTAGTTGCAGTTAAAACCAAATGTAAAATAATAAATAAATACAAGACTTAATTTAAAGCGTAAAGTAAATAACGATAATGAAATTGCGAATAATAAAAGTGCGATAAAATAAACTTGCGATAATTAAAAAGTACGATAATTAAAAGTGCAATTAAATACAATAACAATAAAAATGCGATAATTAGAAGTGCAATTAAATATAAAATAAAGGAAATTAAATATGAAATAAAAGAATTATGCTTATTTAAACTTCCGTAATCATGATGGTTGACGTGTTGATTTTATTTTTATGCCCATGGGTTAATTGTCCTTTGTCCTGGATTATTTAATATGTCCGTCTGGTTTTTGTCCATAACAGTCCATCAGTCATAAATATAAAGTGCGAGTATCCTCGTCAAATTATCCTTATACCCGAAGTTAAATATTCCAACTAATTGGGGACTTAAACTGTAACAAGATTTTAATACTTTGTTTAATAATTACACCAGGATGTCGACTGAGTGTAACCCAAGGTTTTAATATTTTGTTATCAATTATACCAAGTGTCCTTGTACATAATTTCACCCCTGTTTTAATTATTCTAGTGGCTATTAATCCATTCCCGTGTCCGGTTAAATGAACGATTATTCGTACATATAAATACCCCGCCCATCGTGTCCGATCGAGTGTATATGGTAATTTATAGGGACGCCCAATTGTAAATCTTTATATTAACATTAACAAACTATCATTTAGTTAAACAAATATAAAGCCCATTAATAGCCCATAGTCTAATTTCCACAAGTGTCGTTCTTTTGTCCAAACCCCAATTATGGTACAAAGCCCAATTACCCAATTTTAGTAATTAGCCCAACATCATGATTACTTTGTTTTAAATAAGCATAATAATAACTTAGCTACGAGACATTAAATTAAAAAGGTTGAACATAACTTACAATGATTAAAAATAGCGTAGCGTTACACGGACAGAATTTCGACTTACACCCTTACAACATTCGCTAACATACCCTTATTATTAGGATTAAAATTAAAATTAAAATTAAAATATAAATATAAATATATACGATATAGATAGAGAGATGGATATATTGATGATTGAAAAATGATCAGAATTCGGCTGGCTTTATAGGGAATTGCAGAATTTGGGGCTCCGCGACTCGCGGCCCTTTTTGCCTTCAAACTCCGCGAGTCGCGGAGTTTGTAAATAAAGCTCACACAATTTGGAGTCTTTCTTGCCGACGGTTTTTATTTATTTATATAATATATAAATAATTATAAGAATTATTTAAATATTATATTATATTTATGTGCATAGTTGACTTGTAATTTTTAGTCCATTGCGTCGAGTGTTGAGAGTTGACTCTGGTCCCGGTTCCGGATTTTTGAACGTCCTTGCGTACAATTTAATATCTTGTACTTTGTGTTTTGAATCTTGTACTCTTGTAATTTCGAGACGTTTCTTATCAATAATTGGAACCTCTTTGATTGTATTTTGTACTTTTGAGCTTTTTGGTCGTTTGCGTCTTCAATTCGTCGAATCTGTCTTTTGTCTTCACCTTTTATTATTTAAATGAATATCACTTTTAAATAGAACAATTGCAACTAAAAGCTTGTCTTTCTTGAGGAATAATGCTATGAAATATATGTTCGTTTTTAGCATTATCAAATATTCCCACACTTGAGCTTTGGTTGTCCTCAAGCAATATCGTCTTGAAATACTAGAATCACTTCTTTATTCTTCACACTTTGTACATCAGTGAATTCTATACTGCGGTATAAACAATGGTAGTAACGATATGGTTTACAGTCCCACATGACTATAAAAATTTAGATCCATTAAGGAAATTGGATCTTTATGAAAACATTTGATGTTTTGAAAATTAAATCTAGTTTTTACCCTAGATAAGTTTTCCGGAATAACCCTTTACCGGTGTTTGCAAAATATTTTTGTGGGTTTGGTGGGTTTCAGATTTGAAAATTTTAGCTCAAAACTTATGGTTTTGTGTCACCCACTTGCTAACCTTGTATTTGGAAAGCAACACTCCAGTTTACTTGTCCCGTATATTACCTTTCGGTAAACTACCGTCCGGTTGTAAAGGAAAGCGTTGAACAAGCAACTGTTAAGGCTATGTCTCCTGACATGCTTTTAATTATGGTCTATAACGTGTCGGACGCAATTACTATCCTTGGTAGGAGCAATAGTAAAGCTCACCCTTATGATTTTTCGGTCTAGCACAAGGTCCTGTCTTTGACCACTATGCAACCACCGTTCTTACGGTTGACACCCGATTTAGTTCAGGTGACCTAATGAATTCCAGGTGAATTCCTAGGATTTTACGTTCAATGGTAATGAACGCATTGAAAATAGAATTTTCAGAAAACAAATCGGTTTGTAATTTTGATCAAAATATTTTCTCGTTCAAGCTCGAGTTTAGATATCATTGAATTCCATGAGTTTGTAATTCTCAATCTTTAAGGTCAATCTCAAGGATTGAGTAATATCAGGCTTTAAAGCTGATTTTTGATCTTTAAGGAGATTATCCTTTCTGGGGGTCTGATTCATTAGTCTTATCAAGCTAATTTGCACTGAGCCCTCCCCATTTTATGAGACAGATCCTCTCATGGTTAGGATAAATCTGACCACTTGGCGACCCTGTTTAATGCTGAGGTCCGTGGATTTCCTGCTGATTTTAGTGATGACTTTTCTAGATTTTTCGTCAACCTACAGCTGGTCTGGACGACAACTTCTTGACCTAAATCAAGAAGCGCGTGTCTTTTTTCGGAAGACTTTACTTTCTTTTAATGATGGAATTGATTCATCGTGTAGATCCATCTCTTCTTTTCTTTCATCGGGTAAAACAGTTTAGTTTAGTCCAAAGCAAAAGTATTTTCAGTTATTTGTTACAGATATATGTGACATATGTTTAAGATAACTTGGTAAATTTTCCCACACTTGGCTTTTATTTTCCTTTTTATCGTCCTCTATTCCATTTTAAATGAATTTTAACATTTTGGTTTGTTTCTCAATTTATGTCCTTTCTGAGGTAACAATAATTTCGGTGTTAAAACCTAGTTTTATCGTTCATAAATATGTATAAACATGATTTTGAGTTCATTTAATTGAAAATTTTGAAAAATTTTACTAGAATTGGGTAGTCAGTATATAAGACTAGGGCTGTTCTTTATTATCAGAGAGCACTAGATTCTAATACAACTACTACTTTACTAGTATTTCTAATGGTAACCAAGTGTATAAAGTAAAAATTTTAAAATCCGAAAGAATTTAACCCCTTCCCATACTTAAGATCTTGCAATGCCCTCATTTGCAAGAAATCAGTAACAATTTAAATTATTGAGGGTGATTTGTGTGAAAATGATTAAATTTTACCAAGTTTCCAAATATATTGGCGTTTGTTTGCTGAATGATAAATGGTGCACATCATTTGTTCATTCCGTCTGGTTGTTATTTCACATATATTTTGCATCTTGTCGTCAAAATTAGTTGCTTTTGCTGAACTTAATTAATAGTTAATAGACTTGTTGAAACAGGGGTGGATTACATTCAAGGGTAATTGGTGTAATTGTTAACAAAGTAGTAAAACCTTGGACTACACGCAGTCGATAACTTGGTGTATTCATTAAACAAAGTATTAAGACCTTGTTACAATTCGAATCCCCAATTAGTTGGAATATTTGACTTCGGGAATAAGAATAATTTGACGAAGACTTTCGCACTTTATGATTATGACTGATGGACTATTATGGACAAATCCGTATGGACATATCGAATAATCCAGGACAAAGGACAATTAACCCATAGTAATAAAACTAAAATCAACACGTCAAACATCATGATTACGGAAGTTTAAATAAGCATAATTTATATATTTCATATTTAATTGCACTTTTAATTATCGCACTTTTGTTTATTGTCATTTTATTTAATTACATTTTTAATTATCGTACTCTTTAATTATCGCAATTTTAATTTATCGCACTTTTATTTATCGCAATTTCATTATCGTTATTTACTTTACGCTTTAAATTAAGTTATATTTATTTTTAATATTTTACATTAGGTTTTAACTGCGACTAATGTTTTAAAATCGACAAACCGGTCATTAAACGGTAAAAACCCCCTTTATAATAATAATACCACTTATATATATTTTTGTATTTTTACAATTATAAGTTAAAACTAATATAACGTTAAGCTTGTTTAAAAGATCCCTGTGGAACGAACCGGACTTACTAAAAACTACACTACTGTACGATTAGGTACACTGCCTATAAGTGTTGTATCAAGGTTTAGGTATATCCATTCTATAAATAAATAAATATCTTGTGTAAAATTGTATCGTATTTAATAGTATTTCGTTGAAAAAAATAATACTATTTCCTAGTACACCTCGCACACATCATATATATATGCATAAAATGGACATGCCACACAATAATAATCAAATAGCACATACCGGAGTCCAATGCATAAAGGTAAGTTAAACTAGGCATACCGTACGAATGCTGTACAACAAGCTAATAATCAACGATGCGCGAACACAAAACGATAAGAACAACGTCATCAAGCTACACCCGAAGGGTTAGCTACGTAACAATTATATATATATATATATATATATATATATATATATATATATATATATATATATATATATATATATATATATATATATATATATATATATATATATATATATATATATATATATATATATATATATATATATGAAAATATGAAAATATATAACCAACGAACCCACAACTCAAGGTTAACCACTTAACCTTAAACACCCGAAGGATGACCGTGCAACCTGGCCTTAGTGAATATGTACGACTCGATACTCACTATTTTCACTTCGTAGAATAACCGAGGATGGCCGTGCTAACCGAGCCTTAGTGAATACGTACAACCCGTTATTTACCACCTCAACCACGAATTCTACCAAAAGGACAATCGTACAACCTGAAGTATTGTGAATACGAATGACCCGTTATTCACGTCCCCAAACCATAACCCACGGTCTCAAGATTACTAAAATCCACGACCTCGGGCTTAATCAACCGAAATCAAATACCAAACGCACATCCGTGCCAATTGGACCTAAAACACAAGTCCATCAAATCCACCTATATGTGAAGTGAGCTCTATAACCGAGAATCACTTCACCCGACCCGCACCCATCCTACACATACATATGCACATAGGATATTAACACTCACCTTGTCGCCTTGATGAATGCTACCGAAATAATCCGAAACTCGCCGATGGAATGTACCTATTCCAATATCACAATACAAGTAATACACTTAGAGTGGATTTACAACCCAACTCAAAACGACACTTAGTGCAATTTCGACCAATTTCACTTCCAAGCACAAAACGCCCCCAAACTAACCAATAATCACTAACACTAGTGACAATGGTCCTAATACGTCAATTAAACCCAAAAACAAGTGTTAAACACTTACCATTCCCAAAATCACCCATTGATGTGTGCGAGGTGTAGTACAAAATACTATTATTTTTACTACGAAATACTATGAAATATTACACAAGTTTTATTAATTTACGGATGGGATATACCTAAACCTTGCTACAACACTATAGGTAGTGTACCTAATCGTAGAGTAGTATAGTTTTTAGTAAGTCCGGTTCGTTCCACAGGGAGACGGCTTATTTTACACTATATTTTTATATAACTATATTTGTACAAAATATATATATATATATATATATATATATATATATATATATATATATATATATACATATATATATATATATATATATATATATATATATATATATATATATATATATTACAATTATTATTATTATAAAAAGGGATTTTTACCGTTTAATGACTGGTTTGTCGATTTTATATTTTAAGCGAAGCGTAAAGTAAATGACAATAAATAAAAGTACAATAATTAAAAATACAAGTAAAGCGTAAAAATAAATGACGATAAATAAAAATGCGATAATTAAAAGTGCGATAATTTAAAGTACGATAAATAAAATGACAGTAAATAAAAGTGCGATGAGATATAAAATAAAGGAATTATGCTTATTTAACTTCCGTACTCATGATGTTTGACGTTTTGATTTTAATTTATTACCCTGGGTTAATTGTTCTTTGTCCAGGATTATTTGATAAGTCCATCTGGTTTTTTCAATAATAGTCCATCGGTCATAATTATAAAGTGCGAGAGTCTTCGCCAAATTAACCTTATACCCGAAGTCAAATATTCCAACTAATTGGGGACTTAAACTGTAATAAGGTCTTAATACTTTGTTTAATGAATACACCAGGTTATCGACTGCGTGTAATCTAAGGTTTTAATACTTTGTTAACAATTACACCAATTACCCTTGAATGTAATCCACCCCTGTTTTAATGAGTCCAGTGACTATTAATTCATCCCCGTGTCCGGTCAAATGAATAATTATTAGTATTTATAAATATCCCGCCCACCGTACCCAGTCAAGCGTATGTGGTTATATATAAATACGTCAAATTATAAATCTCTATATTAAATTAACAAGATATCATTTAGATAATCAAATATAAAGCCCATTAATAGCCCATAGTCCAATTTCCACAAGTTTCGGTCTTTTGTCCAAACCCCAATTATGGTCCAAAGCCCAATAACCTCATCTTAATATTTAGCCTAACATCACGATTACTTCAGCTCAAATAAGCATAATAATAACTTAAGTTCGATACATAACTAAAAAGGGAGAATTTAGCTTACATTGATTATTTATCGCGTAGTGTTACAGGGACAGAGTTCCGACTTTAAAACCCGTAAAATAACCTTTACATTAAACAAACTAAACTAGTATAAAACTAAACTATATTATATATATATATATATATATATATATATATATATATATTATACAGAGAGAAGAAAGATTGATTATTGTGTTGGTGTAGTTTTTTTATCGAGCGGAAGCCTGGTATTTATAGGCATATTTCCTAATTCTGATGCCCATGCGAGTGCATGGGGCTTCAGTGCAAATCTCATGCACTCGCATAGGTTTTATGCCTATTTCCCATGCGATCGCATGGCCGTCAGATCCAGCTCACATATTTTTTGTTTTCTTGCTTGTCGACATATTATTATATATATATATATAATATATATATAATTTATATTAATTATATATATATATTATATTATATTCTTGTGCATAGTTGACTTATAATTTTTGCTACGTTGTCTCATACATTTACGCCCGATTTATGTCTCAGTTTCGGTTTCTCGAACATCTTTTTGTATGCTTTAATATCTTGTACTTTACGTTCTGCAACTTGTACTCTTGTAATTTTTAGACGTTTCTTATCAATAAATGGAACCACTTGGATTGTATCTTGTACATTTGAGCTTTTTGATCATTTGCGTCTTCAAATAGTCGTTTTCTTCTTTTGTCTTCACACTTATTTATTTAAACGATTACAACATAAAAATAGAACAATAGTAACTAAAAACTTTACATATTGGAAGGATATTGATACTAAATATATGTTCATTTGGAGCACTATCAAATATCCCCACACTTGAACGTTGCTTGTCCTCAAGCAATACAGAACTTGAAATAAAATCACACGTCACTTGAATCACTTTTTTTATTCTCACACTTTATACATTAGTGATTTTAATACGACGGTATACACAATGATAGTAACAATGTGGTTTACAGTCCCACATGACTATGAAAATTTAGATCCTTTAGGAAATTGGATCTTTATGAAAACATTTGATCTTTTGAAAATTCATTCTAGCTTTTACCCTAGATAAGTTTTTCGGAATAACCCTTCACCGGTGTTTGCAAAAATGTTTTTGTGGGTTTTATGGGTTTCAGATTTGAAAATTTTAGCTCTAAACTTTACGGTTTTGTGTCACCCACTTGCTAACCTTGTATTAGGAAAGCAACACGTCCAGTATACTTGCTCCGTATATTACTTTCAGTAAACTACCATCCGATTGTAAAGGAAAGCGATGAACAAGCAACTGTTAAGGCAATGTCTAATGACATGCAGATGTTCATGGTCTACAATGTGTCGGATGCAATTACTATCCTTTGTAGGAGCAATGGTAAAGATCACCCTATAATTTTTTGGTCTGGCACAAGGTCCTGTCTTCAACCACGCTATGCAACCACCGTTCTTACGGTTGACACCCGATTTGGTTCAGGTGACCTAATGAATTCAAGGTGAATTCTTAGGATTTTACGTTCAATGGTAATGAACGCATTGAAAATGGGTTTTAAGAAAACAAATCGGTTGTAATTTTGATCAAAATATTTTCTCGTTCAAGCTCGAGTTTAGATATCATTGAATTCCATGAGTTTGAATTCTCAATCTTTAAGGTCAATCTCAAGGATTGAGTAATATCAGGCTTGAAAGCTGATTTTTAATCTTTAAGGAGATTATCCTTTCAGGGGGTCTGATTCATTAGTCTTATCAAGCTAATTTGCACGGCGCCCTCCCCATTTTACGAGACAGATCCTCTCATGGTTAGGATAAGTCTGACCACTTGGCGACCCTGTTTGATGTTGAGGTCCGTGGATTTCCAGCTGATTTTCGAGAAAACTTTTCAAGGTTTTTCGTAGACTCTACAACTGGTCTGGATGACTACTTCTTGACCTAAATCAAGAAGCGCATTTCTTTTTCGGAAGACTTTACTTCGTTTTAATGATGGAATTGATTCATCGTGTAGATTCAACTTTTCTTTTATCTTTATTACAATAAACCGAGTAAAACAGTTAATTTAGTCCAAAACAAAAGCACCTGCAATAACTTTACAGAAACATGTGATAGATAGATTTAATTGAATAACTTGGTACATTCTTCCCACACTTGGCTTTTTTCATGCGTCTTTTTATATCTTATAAATAAATTCAAGCATTTTAGGTTGTTTCTCAATTTATGGCCTTTCCGAGGTAATGACAATTTCGGCATTAACACCTAGTTTTATCGTTCATAAATATGTATAAACATGATTTTGAATTCATTTAGTTGAAAATTTTTCAAATTTTCATAAAATTTAGAAAATAAGCCAAGTATAAACCCAAGAGAATTTATACCCCTTCCCCACACTTGAGATAATGCAATGCCCTCATTTGCATGAAATCAAACTATAATTATAAATTCATGAGGGTGATTAGTGTAGAGAAGTGATTAAAAATACACAGTTTGTAATTTCAAATCTCGTCGAATGATAGATGGTGCACATCATCGTTCATTCCTTTTGTTGTTTTATCACACATGTTTTTCTTCAAAAATGGTTGCTTTTCTGAACTGTTTGTTATTTTTTAAAATGCGTCTTTTACCCTAACTTATCATGCATTTTTATTAACGAGTTATGCACTAAGCCGAACCCTGAATTTAACGTTAAGTGGGGTTAGACTTCCTCACACTTAGCTGACGACATGTGAAGTCGGTAGAATAAGTTCCACGAATTAAAATAGTGAGCCAGTTATTTACATATCGGGTGGTGTATAATATATCAATGGATTTAAAGTTTAGACTCACCCGATTGTCACTACTTAATTCTTTTTTAAGTGTAGCTTTTAGTAAATGGATATGTCTCTTTTCTGGTTCTTGGTCAAATGGATCGTTATACACTGACATACATATTTCTATAGGGTGGACAATTCCTAACATTTCCTTTCGTTCATTCTCGGGATCAAAGGTTTCACCTCTATTACCCAATTGGGTGAAATCCGAGGTGTCATTATCTATTACAGCTCGTAGTTCATCTTCGGTAGATGACTCATCTATTGAGAATATTGGGTTGGAAGGTTGTGGAATTGTGAATTTCGGGATCGAAGCAAATTCTTCTTCATTAACGGTCCTTGTTGGTCCCACCACTTTGGTCTCGGGGGTAAAATTTTCAACGTTATCGTTTTTCCAAGAATACCAATTTGTCACCCTTACTTATTCTTCATCCATTGACAGATCTATGATTTCGTCGGTAGAGGCTAATGTGTCTATATGTTGTGAAATTTGTAAAACTGAATAAAAAGTATCATCGGGATAATTGGTGATTTCGGAGCTCTCGAATTCATTAAAATTCAATGATATGAGATTTTCTTGCACACGACTCCTCGGATCAACAGGTGTGTAGTCTGATAGAGTTTCAGCTTGCCAATTTGTAAACTCTTTCATTTGTTCATTTTGAGCGTCAAATTCTTCGGGTTTGATTTTCATATAATCTAATAACTTTTCAGACACATAATTTTCCTCGTCCTCTGGTTGTTGAGTTTGGATATATTCTTGGGAATATTCCCAATTTGAATTGTATTCCTCATAATCATTGCATTCAGGTTCAATGGGTGCATAATTTTCCATAGGAACGTAATAATAACATTCCCATGTTGAGTGATAATCTCCACAGATTTCACAACCAGTTATTGTTTCGTATTTCGTGATCCAAGATTGACCGAATGAATTTTCATCAACACTCTTTTGAGAGTGTTGATTTAATTGATTTCGCATGTCAGAAAGAGTTTCCAACATATTCTCGAAATTTTCCATAATACACTTTTTACCAAATTTTAGCTACAATGTGGTGCATTCACTAATTATTCTGTTAGTTATAAAACTAAAAATTATATAAGTTATCAAATTAATAGACTTTTCTACTTTTGCCCACGTTTCGAATAGCCAATAGATGCAGCAGGTAGCCAGGACCCTTTAAATCGGAAGCCCACAACTCGCCACTAACAAATCCAAGTATTACTACGAACCAGAAAATTGGCGTCTATTAATTTAATCGCTTGCAATAATTTTTCGTCAAAATTTAAAGATTTTAAAAAAATTCTATGTCCTATGAACTAGCGCGTAGAAACGAAAAAGAAAAAGAGCATCGAAAAGAAAGAAGTCGAAAAACAAACATCGAAAAATAAAAAGTCGAAAAATAATAATAAGAAAGTAAAGCGTCAAAACTTAAAAATCTAAAAACTAAAAATCAAAAATTGCATCTATAGGTATTAAAGCTTAAAAGGAATTCTATATCCAAAACGGCAATAACTTAATTAGGCACTAAAATCTAAAAACTAAACTTAAACTAAGGCAAAAAGAAACTAAAACTATAATTACGAACGATAAATATTACGAAATAAACGATAAAAATACAATTTATAACTAAAATGATAAAAATACAAATTTTATAAAGATATTATTTTTATATTATTATTTTATAAAAGTATTTAATATAATAAACTTATATTTTAAATCTTAAAAATAAAAGTACTTTTTAATTTTATAAATAAATTTCTTAAATATATATATATATAAATATATTTTTATATTTTTTAACACTTAAACAAAATATTTTTACGAAATAAGAAATAAAATATTTTTACAAAAATATAGTTTTAATAAATATAGCGTTTTTCACCGAGTCCCCGGCAGCGGCGCCAAAAACTTGATGTGTGCGAGGTGTAGTACGAAATACTATTATTTTTACTACGAAATACTACGAAATATTACACAAGTTTTATTAATTTACGGATGGGATATACCTAAACCTTGCTATAACACTATAGGCAGTGTACCTAATCGTAGAGTAGTATAGTTTTTAGTAAGTCCGGTTCGTTCCACAGGGAGACGGCTTATTTTACACTATATTTTTATATAACTATATTTGTACAAAATATAAATATAAATAAATATATATATATATATATATATATATATATATATATATATATATATATATATATATATATATATATATATATATATATATATATATATATATATATATATATATATATATATATATATATTACAATTATTATTATTATAAAAAGGGATTTTTACCGTTTAATGACTGGTTTGTCGATTTTATATTTTAAGCGAAGCGTAAAGTAAATGACGATAAATAAAAGTACAATAATTAAAAATACAAGTAAAGCGTAAAAATAAATGACGATAAATAAAAATGCGATAATTAAAAGTGCGATAGTAAATAAAAGTGAGATGAGATATAAAATAAAGGAATTATGCTTATTTAAACTTCCGTACTCATGATGTTTGATATTTTGATTTTAATTTATTACCCTGGGTTAATTGTTCTTTGTCCTGGATTATTTGATAAGTCCATCTGGTTTTGTCCATAATAGTCCACCGGTCATAATTATAAAGTGCGAGAGTCTTCGCCAAATTAACCTTGTACCCGAAGTCAAATATTCCAACTAATTGGGGACTTAAACTGTAACAAGGTCTTAATACTTTGTTTAATGAATACACCAGGTTATCGACTGCGTGTAATCTAAGGTTTTAATACTTTGTTAACAATTACACCAATTACCCTTGAATGTAATCCACCTCTGTTTTAATGAGTCCAGTGACTATTAATTCATCCCCGTGTCCAGTCAAATGAATAATTATTAGTATTTATAAATATCCCGCCCACCGTACTCAGTCAAGCGTATGTGGTTATATATAAATACTTCAAATTATAAATCTCTATATTAAATTAACAAGATATCATTTAGTTAATCAAATATAAAGCCCATTAATAGCCCATAGTCCAATTTACACATGTGTCGGTCTTTTATCCAAACTCCAATTATGGTCCAAAGCCCAATAACCCCGTCTTAATATTTAGCCCAACATCACGATTACTTCAGCTCAAATAAGCATAATAATAACTTAAGTACGATACATAATTAAAAAGGGAGAATTTAGCTTACATTGATTATTTATCGCGTAGTGTTACAGGGACAGAGTTCCGACTTTAAAACCCGTAAAATAACCTTTACATTACCCAAACTAAACTAATATAAAACTAAACTATATTATATATATATATATATATATATATATATATAATACAGAGAGAAGAGAGATTGATTATTGTGTTGGTGTAGTTTTTTTGTCGAGCAGAAGCCTGGTATTTATAGGCATATTTCCTGATTCTGATGCCCATGCGAGTGCATGGGGTTTCAATGCAAATCTCATGCACTCGCATGGGCTCATGCACTCGCATGGGTTTTATGCCTATCTCCCATGCGATCGCATGGCCGTCAGATCCAGCTCACATATTTTTTATTTTCTTGCTTGTCGACATATTATTATATATATATATATATAATATATATAATTTATATTAATTATATATATTATATTATATTCTTGTGTATAGTTGACTTGTAATTTTCGCTCCGTTGTCTCGTACATTTACGCCCGGTTTATGTCTCGGTTCCGGTTTCTCGAACGTCTTTTCGTATGCTTTAATATCTTGTACTTTACGTTTCGCAACTTGTACTATTGTAATTTTTAGACGTTTCTTATCAATAAATGGAACCACTTGGATTGTATCTTGTACATTTGAGCTTTTTGGTCATTTGCGTCTTCAAATAGTTGTTTTCTTCTTTTGTCTTCGCACTTATTTATTTAAACGATTACAACCTAAAAATAGAACAATAGTAACTAAAAACTTTACATATTGGAAGGATATTGATACTAAATATATGTTCATTTGGAGCACTATCACCCATAAACCCTAATTTCAACACATTTCAAAATTAGTCAACCAAACCCCCAAATGGATTCCAACACTTCCATAATCACTAAACCTAGTGATTAAACCCATTATCAAAACCTAATCAAGGCCAAATCATCAACCAACCCAAAACCCGACAAGTGACAAGAATAACTAGTCACCATAAACCCACTTCATCATCAAAAGGGGTTTCACAACAAATCAAGCTCAATCCCTAACTTGAATATCAAATCTAACAAATGAAATTCGGAGTTTGAACTTACCAATACTACCACAACGTAGCCGTGAACGAGATGAACAACTTTAAAACCCGAGCTTTGGTGAGAATCCAACTCCTTCTTCTCCAAATGGAGCTTCCTCTCTCTAAAACACTTCCTCTCTCTAGGGTTTGAAGATGAGAGTGTTTGTGGTGTAGAAATGAGGATAAGGTGATCAATGGATCAGCTTTTAAGGCTCCAAACCGACCCCAAGTGAAATGACCAAAATGCCTATCATTTAACTCAAAATAGAAAAAGACAGAATTTTGTCGCTGGCAGGGTGCGCGGTGCGCTCACCTAATGGTGCGCGGCGCGCACAATGATCTGAGTAGTTTCTGATCTTTTAAATTCACACTACGTTTTACGCTGTTTATGCACACCATTTATACTTTATGAACAATAAATATTAGGGTCTTACAACTCTCCCCCACTTAGAATCGATCACGTCCTCGTGATCCTCGTCACTTAACCAAATGGACCCACACTCAATGGTCCTCAAATATACGTTCCAAACCGACTTCTACCACAAATATCATAAACCCGAAGATTATTCCATTTACCAATTACACACGTACACGCATTTCAAGACATGCAAAGCACACAACATCCAAAAACTACCACGATCGCTTGACATACGCGGAACCATCATGATTCCTTCCTACTTCTCTAGGCAATTCTCCTCAATGAATCGCCTTTAACACTAAATCGTCATCCGCGATTTATCAAATCAGCAAATTCGAGCACTAAAACTTGCTCAATCCCTCACATCGGGAAAAACTCAACCAATCTCTTACCGAGATATCAATCCCTTAGCGTTCCCTTACCAAGTACAATGCTAAAAACAACCAAGTCCCAACCTAAGGTCAACAACCAAACCGATGAAGACCGAATCAAGGCGAATCCTTACGGATAACACTTACCACTTAACATCCCTTGTAGTGCGCAATACGACCAGTACGCAACTATCATAACATCATAAGCAAACGGCTAAAGCCGATATCGCCCAAAACGACTATGGCAACGCAAATCCCAAGGTGTACAAAGTCGACTATGGTCACACCCGTAACAACATGTGAGCGAAACACGGCTATCGCATCACTAACCACACAACATGGTCCTTACGACCCCACCATCGGTGTATAAAACAACCAATAGTTTACACAACATGGTCCTTACGACCCCACCATCGGTGTATAAAACAACCAATAGTTCACACAACATGGTCCTTACGACCCCACCATCGGTGTATAAAACAACCAATAGTTCACACAACATGGCCAAAACAACCCGAGCCTAAACACATATGGAGGATGGTCGAAACAACCCGAACCTTAGTGAATTCGCAACAACCCGAAATTCACCAACCCAGTCCATATTTCTCACAACGAAATTACCGTACAACCCGAGTCATTGTGATACGCGCAAACCGATATTCACTACCTCCACCACATAGTATAACCGAGGATGGTCGTACAACCCGAGCCTTAGTGAATCCGAACTACCCGACCTTCACTACCTCAAATTATGAGTTCAACCAACAGGGACAATCGTACTACCCGAAATATTGTGAATACGAACAACCCGATATTCACGTCCCACAACACAACACATGAATGGTACTCCCATTCCCCATCGGTACTCGAATTTCCCGATAACGTCATACCATACCGATATAACACTACACCCATGATGAAGTTAGTGGACCGAATCAACAGCCATAATCCACCAATCACATACGCTCTTTTGGCCTCAAACAACGAGTAGTGCAACATCGCGCACTGCTACACTATAGTGAATCCTAACGGATCACACTAACCATTCACCACAAACGAAGCATATACGCATACGCGAACATCGCTATCACAATCGAGCAAGAACTACCAATATCGCACATAGGCACAAAACAATAATTCTATAGAAGAGAATCTGACACACACATCCCTTAACCGAGGGATTTCACCTTGCTCGCCAAATACGCCCATTATCTCTCAACGAGATTCACCACATTACCACCTCGGTGATAATTCAAATTCGAAACCATAAGTACAATTTAACCGAAATCGTACTCTACCACAAATCGACCCAATCTAGGTCTCGTCACAAATTTCGGACCTACTAAGAGCATCATCCGAAACCTTACACTAAAACCTCCTCGTGTGGGAGTGTAACTCCCCCACTCGAAACTACGTTCCATAACCGCCTCTTATTCAACCGTACCATGCTACCAAAGGTAGACTTTACTAACAATTGGGTTCACACGACCCATCACCACATCTTGCTCTAACCTTGAGCATGCAAAGGATTTTAACCAATCCTTAAACACTTCGAACAGAATTCACCACAATTTGCACAACTTTACTCTCGCAATCATCCAATTGCTATAGCTTGTCAAATTTCCACCTAGTCACTCATGTACCTAAGGGTTTCTTACCGGTACCCTAAGCACAAAGTAACCGCACTACCATCGGAGTCAAATACCACACAAGTAGGTATGAAAGAGTCACCTAACACTGCGTCATATAGACTCCTTCACAACACACGTCGAGATCAAACACTCAATCTCAAGGGTTCTATCCATCCGATGAACCGCATGGTTCAACAACTTCAACACGAAAGTAAACACGTGCTAACAACCGAACACCAAAGCCCATACCCATGGCTTGATAGAAACATTTCCCAACACTAAGGAATGCTTGGTTGCACCAAGTCTTACGCCCTTCATCCACCAACCAAACATCACCATAGGTAATTCCACTAGGAACGTCACCCATAACAAAATGTGCACAACACAAATGCTTTCAACAAACTCGTACACAACGACACATAATAAATATCCAAAGGACATATTTATTAAAATGAAACGTACCTTAACATCTCCTTGCGGTAGATGTTATGCGAGGTGTATACGAAATAGTTATATTTTTATTGGGAAATACTATTAAATACGATACAACTTTACACAAGTTATTTATTTATTTATAGAGTGGATATACCTAAACTTTGCTACAACACTATAGGCAGTGTACCTAATCGTAAAGTAGTGTAGTTTTTAGTAAGTCCGGTTCGTTCCGCAGAGAGCTAGCTGAGTTTAACGCTATATTTATTTTAAACTATATTTGTATCCATATATATATAAGTAATATTATTATTATTATAAAAGGGGGTTTTTTTACCGTTTAGTGATCGGTTTGTCGATTTTATGTCTTAAGTCACAATTAAAACCTAATGTAAAATATTAAATAAAAATACAACTTAATTTAAAGCGTAAAGTAAATGACAATAAATAAAAATATGATAAATTAAAGTGCAATAAATTAAAGTACGATGAATAAAATGACGATAAATAAAAGTACGATGAAATATGAAATAAAGGAATTATGCTTATATAAACTTCCGTAATCATGATGTTGACGTGTTGATTTTAATTTATTACCATAGGTTAATTGTCCTTTGTCCTGAATTATTCGATATGTTTATCTGGTTTTGTCCATAATAGTCCATCAGTCATAATTATAAAGTGCGAGAGTCTTCGTCAAATTAATCTTATTATCCGAAGTCAAATATTCCAACTAATTGGGAATTCGAACTGTAACAAGGTCTTAATACATTGTTTAATGAATACACCAGGTTATCGACTGCGTGTAATCCAAGGTTTTAATACTTTGTTAACAATTACACCAATTACCCTTGAATGTAATCCACCCCTGTTTTAATGAGTCCAGTGACTATTAATCCATCCCAGTGTCCAGTCAAATGAACAATAATTCGTATTTATAAATATCCCGCCCACCGTACCCGATTAAGCGTATGTGGTTATATATAGATACGTCAAATTGTAACCTTTATATTAAATTAACGAGGTATCGTTTAGTTAATATAAAGCCCATTAATAGCCCATAGTCTAATTTCCACAAGTGTCGATCTTTTGTCCAAACCCCAATTATGGTCCAAAGCCCAATAACCCAGTCTTAATATTTAGTTCAACATCACGATTACTTCGGCTTAAATAAACATAATAATAACTTAGCTACGACACATTAATTTAAAAAGGTTGAACATAACTTACAATGAGTATTAATCGCGTAGTGTTACACGGACAGAATTTCGACTTACAAACTTAAAACATTCGCCAACATAACCTTATTATTATTAATCTTAAATTAAAATTAAAATTATAATTATAAATATATATCTATAGATTAAGAGATTGAAGTAGAAAAGGTGTAATGAAATCGATCAGAATGCGCGGCCTTTTATAGGCCCACTTTGAACTGTTGTGCTCTGCGACTGCGGAGTTTTTGTGCCTCACAGCTCCGCGAGTGCGTAGCTTTGGATTCCAACTCACCATAGTGATTTAAACGTGGGCTGCTTATAATTATAATATATAATAATATATATAATGAATTAAATATTATATTATATTCTTGTGCATAATTGACTTGTAATTTTTGGTCCGTTGCGTCGCGTGCTGATAGTTGGTTCATGTCTCGGTTCCGGATTTTCGAACGTCCTTGCGTACTATTTAATATCTTGTACTTTGCGTTTCACGGCTTGTACCCTTGTAATTTCTAGACGTTTCTCATCAATAATTTGAACCACTTGAATTGTACTTTGTACTTTTTAGCTTTTTGGTCGTTTGCGTCTTCAAATCGTCGAATCTGTCTTTTGTCTTCACCTTTTATTATTTAAACGAATATCACTCGTAAATAGAACAATTGCAACTAAATGCTTGTCTTTCTTGAAGGATAATGCTATGAAATATGTGTTCGTTTTTAGCATTATCAAATATTCTCACACTTGAGCATTGCTTGTCCTCAAGCAATATAGATCTTGAATAAAACCTTACTAGAATCACTTCTTTATTCTTCACACTTTGTACATCAGTGATTTCAATACGGCGGTATGAACAATGATGGTAATGATGTGGTTTACAGTCCCACATGACTATAAAAATTTAGACCCGTTAGAAAATTGGATCTTTATCAAAACATTTAATCTTTTGAAAATTCAATCTAGTTTTTACCCTAGATAAGTTTTCCGGAATAACCCTTCACCGGTGTTTGCAAAATGTTTTTGTGGGTTTTGTGGGTTTCAGATTTCAAATTTTAGCTTAAAACTTGCGGTTTTATGTCACTCACTTGCTAACCTTGTATTAGGAAAACAACACGTCCAGTTTACTTGCTCCGTATATTACCTTTCGGTAAACTACCGTCCGGTTGTAAAGGAAAGCGTTGAACTAGCAACTGTTAAGGCAATGTCCCGTGACATGAAGATAATTATGGTCTATATCGTGTTGGATGCAATTACTATCCTTTGTAGGAGCAATAGTAAAGATCACCCTATAATTTTTTTCGGTCTGGCACAAGGTCCTGTCTTCGACCATGCTATGCAACCACCGTTCTTACGGTTGACACCCGAATTGGTTCAGGTGACCTAATGAATTCCGATGAATTCTTAGGCTTTTACGTTCAATCGTAATGAATGCATTAAAAATGGGTTTTCAGAAAACAAATCAGTTTGTAATTTGATCAAAATATTTTCTCGTTCAAGCTCGAGTTTAGATATCATCGAATTCCATGAGTTTGTAATTCTCGATCTTTAAGGTCAATCTCAAGGATTGAGTAATATCAGGCTTAAAAGCTGATTTTTGATCTTTTAAGGAGATTATCCTTTCTTGGGATCTGATTCATTAATCTTATAAGCTAATTTGCACGGTGCCCCCTATTGTACGAGACAGATCCTCTCATGGTTAGGATAAGTCTGACCACTTGGCGACCCCGTTTGATGCTGAGGTCCGTGGATTTCTAGCTGATTTTTGAGAAAACTTTTCAAGGTTTTTCTTAAACTCTACAACTGATCTGGACGACAACTTCCTGACCTAAATCAAGAAGCGCGTGTCTTTTTCTCGGAAGACTTTACTTCCTTTTAAATCAAGTGGCACAATTCTTTCAAATATATTATAAGAAATCGGGTAAAATTGATAAAATCGTTCAAAACAAAGTATCTTTAATTATTTGTATAAAGATATGTAATATGTGATTTAAATAACTTGGTAGAAATTTCCCACACTTGGCTTTTATTTTCCTTTCTTTGCCTTTTTATTCTTCTCTATTCTATTTTAAATGAATTCTAACATTTTGGGTTGTTTCTCAATTTATGTCCTTTACGAGGTAACGACAATTTCGGTATTAACACCTAGTTTTATCGTTCATAAATATGTATAAACATGATTTTGAATTCATTTATTTGAAAATTTTTAAAAATTTTACTAGAAGTGGGTAGTCAGTATATAAGACTAGGGCTATTCTTTATTATCATAGAGCACTAGATTCTAATACAACTACTGCGTTACTAGTATTTTTAATAGTAACCAAGTGTTTAAATTAAAATTTTTAAAAAAAAAAACCGAAAGAATTTTATAAATAAAATAATATATTTATAAAAATTGTATTTTTATAACTTTAAGTTTTATTTTTATATTTTGTATCTTTTTATTTCGTTTAATTCGTAATTTGTATTTTTATCGTTCGTAATTAGTTTTAAACTTAGTTTTTGCCGTAGTTATTTTATATTTCTAGATTTCTAGACTTTGCCGTAAAATCCCTTAAGTGCTTTTTCTTTAGATTAAGACTTAAGCGCTTTAGAATTTTACGACATCACTTATCGCTTTAGTTTTAAATAGATTTTAGTGCCTAATTAAGTTATTGCCGTTTTGGATATAGAATTCCTTTTAAGCTTTAATTCCTTTAGACGTAATTTTTAATATTTAGTTTTTAGACTTTTAAGTTTCGACGCTTTATTTTCTTATTATTATTTTTCAACCTTTTATTTTTTTCGACGTTTTTCGACGCACTCTTCTTCTTTCTCATTTCTACGCTCTAGTTTTTAGGACATAGAATTTTCTTTATTTTCTTTAAAATTTCGACGAAAAATTATTTTAAGCGGTTAAACTGATAGACATCCAAAATTTTTTGCTTCGTAGTAATAGTTGAATTTGTTAGTGGCTGAGTTGTGGATTTTCCGACTTAAAGGATCCTGGCTCCCTGCTGCATCTTTTGGCTATTCGATACATGGGCAAAAGCAGAAAAGTCTATTAATTTGAAAACTTATATAATTTTTATCTTTATAACTAATAGGATATTCAGTGAATGCACTGAGCAAAACGTTCACCACCTTTCATACATTCACCACCTGTAACTCGATCAAGACATCTAGCCAATATTTTCGCCGTTGATTTTTCTTTAGAATCGTCATCAAGTCGACCAAGTACTCTAATTCAAATTTACGATAATCCATTTTTTGAACCCGACCTCACAATTGAGAACCCAGAGGATATTCACGGACAATTCAGAGATCCTGAACCACTAATCATTCCTCCTGAATCACAAATTACTCATCCAGAGATTGTCGAGGAAGAAACTATTAAATCAGAATCCTCTAGTGATTCAGATTCAACAATTTCAATCATGGAAAATCAGGAACCTCTAAGTATGGAAGACCGAATGAGAGCTAAACGCACTGGCCAAGGTCACGCAATTACTCAAACAGACATAAATACGCCAGATTATGAAATCAAAGGACAAATTCTACACATGGTAACTAATCAATGCCAATTTAGTGGTACGCCAAAAGAAGATCCTTTAATAGGATTTGTACTCTATTCAAAATCAGAGAAGTTGAGATGAACAGATCTATCTCATGTTATTTCCCTGGACTTTAAAAGGAGAAGCCAAAGATTGGTTAGAATCTTACCTGAAGGGGCGATTGATACATGGAATGTTTTAGTTGAAAATTTTCTTAAACAATTCTTTCCGGCATCTAAAGCCGTGAGACTTCAAGGAGAAATTGTTACGTTCACGTAAAAGTCAAATGAAACTTTATATGAAGCGTGGACAAGATTCGGAAAGTTGTTGAGAGGATGTCCTCAACATGGTTTAGACACTTAGTACAAATATTCTACCAAGGATGCGACATTACAACACGAAAAGACATCGACATAGCAGCTGGTGGTTCCATTATGAAGAAAACCGCAACTGAAGCTTACAAAATTATTGATAACACTGCTTCCCACTCACATGAGTGACACCAAGAAAAAGATATCGTTAGATAATCTAAAGCGGCTAGAGCCGATTCTAGCCATGACTTTGATTCTATTTCCGCAAAGTTAGATGCTTTCTAGAGACGAATGGAAAAGATGACTAAAGATATTCACGCTATACGAATTAGTTGTGAGCAGTGTGGAGGATCACATTTGACAAAAGATTGTCTCGGTATTGAACAAACAATGGAACAAAGAGAGAATGTTTCATACATGAACCAAAGGCCTGGAAATAATTATCAAAGTAATTATCAACCGCCAAGACCAAACTACAATCAAAATCAGAATTATAACCAAAATATTCCATACAAAAATCAACAAGGTCCTAGTAATCAACAAGTATCTAATAATACTTACAACCAGCAAAGACCTATTTTTCCAAATAAACCACCACAAACCGATGATAAAAAGCCAAATTTAGAAGATATGATGTCGAAGCTAGTTGAATCTCAAACGCAGTTTTTCAAATCTCAGAAACAAACTAATGAACAAAATGCTCAAGCATTTAGAAATCAATGGGCTTCTATTCAAAATCTGGAACAAGAAGTGAACAACCTAGCAAGGTTGATAGGTGAAAGAAAACCGGGAAGTCTACCTAGTGATACAAATGCTAACCCCTGAAATGAAACAGCTAAAGCCATTACCACAAGAAGTGGTATTACACTTAAACCACCTAAAATGCCTGTAATTTCTGATGACTCTATTTCTACTACACAGGCACCACAGCCTGAGCAAGAGAAGGAAACAGAACCGGTAGTTGAAAAGGTTAATGAAGATAACACAATTAAGGCTAAACCTTATGTTAAACCATACCAACCACCGCTTCCTTACCCAAGTAAAATGAGAAAAGAAAGACTTGAAGTTGAGCAATCCAAATTCTGGGATATGTTTAAACAAATAAATGTCAATCTTCCTTTCATTGATGTGATTTTAGAAATGCCAAGATATGCTAAATTCTTGAAAGATCTAATCACAAATAAAAAGAAAATGGAAGAACTTTCGGCTGTTACTATGAATGCTAATTGCTCTGCAGTGCTGTTGAATAAACTACCAGAAAAATTATCAGATCCAGGAAGTTTCACAATTCCATGTTTTCTGGGTAGCCTTAGTTCAATAGAAGCATTGGCAGACTTAGGTGCTAGTATAAATGTAGTAACCCGTCCTAATCCATCTGAACGAATACATTATATTTGGTTACATCGTGAGGTACTTGACCTCTATATGATACATTTTACAAACATTGCATTCGTTTTTAAAAGAAAAACTTTCATTTCATCGAAAGTTGACGGCATGCATACCATTTCATAATATATCCAACTATAAATGACTTAATAATATCCTTGATAAACTCAATGACTCGAATGCAACGTCTTTTGAAATATATCATGAATGACTCCAAGTAATATTTCTAAAATGTGCAATTTGCACAGCGGAAGATTTCTTTCAAACCTGAGAATAAACATGCTTTCAAGTGTCAACCAAAAGGTTGGTGAGTTCATTAGTTTATCATAATCATTCATTTTCATCATTTTAATAGACCACAAGATTTTCATTTCCATTTCTCATAAATATACGTCTCATGCATAGAAACAAAAATATCATTCATATGGATTGAACACCTGGTAACCGACATTAACAAGATGCATATAAGAATATCCCCTATCATTCCGGGACAATCCATCGGACATGATAAAACAACATCGAAGTACTAAAGCATCCGCAACCATGGATGGGGTTTGTTAGGCCTAATAGATCTATCTTTAGGATTCGCGTCAATTAGTAGATCGGTTTACTAATTCTTAGGCTACCAAGCAAAAAGGGGCATATTCGGCTTCGATCATTCAACCATAGAATGTAGTTTCAATTACTTGTGTCTATTTCATCAAACATTTATAAAAGCGCATGTATTCTCAGTCCCAAAAATATATATTGCAAAAGCATTTAAAAGGGGAGTAATGAAACTCACAATACGATATTTTGTAGTAAAAATATGCATACGACGGAACTGAACAATGCAAGGTTGGCCTCGGATTCACGAACCTATATCATTTATATATATATATATATATATATATATATATATATATATATATATATATATATATATATATATATATATCATTTGTTTGTTAATATATTAATAATAATACTAAAATAATGTTATTAATGATAAAAATAATAATAATGATAATGCTAATACTAATAATAATGATAATAATATTAAAAATCTTATTAAGGATAATAATAATGATAGTTTTAATAATAAAGATAATCTTATTATAAATGATAAATTTAATACAACTTTTAAATTTTTAATACTTTATATAATAAGAATGATAATAATAATAGTAGTAATAATAATAACTATAATATCTATAATAATAATACTTTTACAAATAATGATAATAATGACAATAATAATAATAATGATGATGATGATGATAATAATAATAATAATAATAATAATAATAATAATAATAATAATAATAATAATAATAATAATAATAATAATAATAATAATAATAATAAAAATAATAATAATAATAATAATCATATCAACAAAATTAATAATAATAATAATAATACTAATAATAATAAAAGAGTACAACCTTTGAAGAAAAGAGCTTTAAAAACATAACGCCACTGCCTAGGCTCGAACACACAACCTCCTGTTTACCCAAAACCCATCTAAACTGTTCCTCTACTCATGACTTTCTATTTTATTTTACAGCTTAAATCTATATAAGCCTAAAATTTATAAAACTCATTTTCGGATCACCGTTTATTTTAAAATCATATAAGTTTAAATTTAACTTACTTAATATCAATCGAAAAATCAAATGAGCATTACAATCATTTAATATTTATTTTTAATATAACTTATTTATATATAGAGATATATTTTAAATAATAATTATTATAATATCCTATTTTTTTATTATTTTTTATAACAACAACATATACTACTTCAAGTTATATTTCAAATTATTATTTATATAAACATACACACATATCTATTTACAATTAATTGTTCGTGAATCGTCGAGAGCAGTCGAAGGTCAATCGAATATATGAACATCGTTCCAATTTTTTTTTCTAGACTCAACATTACATACTTTGCTTATCGTATCGAAATCATATAAAGATTAAGTTTAAATTTGGTCGAAAACTTCCGGGTCGTCACAATAAATTTAATGTCGTATTTATTATACGCTAAACTAGACCTTGGAGAATTGAAACCAACACGAATAAGCATACAACTAGCCGATCGATCAGTAAAATATCCTAGAGAGATAATGGAAAACATGCTAGTTAAAGTTGGTACTGATGATGTAGCGTGAGGGTACGAAATAGTATTATTTTTACTAGGAAATACTACAAAATATGACACAAGTTTTATTAATTTACGGATGGGATATACCTTATCCTTGCTACAACACTATAGGCAGTGTACCTAATCGTAGAGTAGTGTAGTTTTTAGTAAGTCCGGTTCGTTCCACAGGGAGCTGGTGATACTTACTATATTTTTAACAACTATATTTATACAAAATATATATAATTATATAAGTAGTAATATTATTATAAAAGGGGGGTTTTACCGTTTAATGACCGGTTTGTCGATTCTATATTTTAAGCGTAAAGATAAATGACGATAATTAAAGTGCGTAAAATAATGACAATAAATAAAATGACAGTAAATAAAATTGCGAGTAATAAAATGACAGTAAATAAAGATACGATGAGAAATATAATAAAAGAATTATGCTTATTTAAACTTCCGTAATCATGATGTTTGACGTGTTGATTTTAATTTATTACCATGGGTTAATTGTCCTTTGTCCTGGTTTATTTGATACGTCTATCTGGTTTTTGTCCATAATAGTCCATCGGTCAAAAATATAAAGTGCGAGTATCCTCGTCAAATTACTCTTATACCCGAAGTCAAATATTCCAACTGATTAAGAATTTAAACTGTGACGCAGTTATCACTTCTGTCAACAATTACACCAGTTATCACTGTATGTAATCCACCCCTGTTTTAATTAGTTTATGAATATTAATTCATCCACTTGATCAGAATGAATAATCAATTACCCAACCCAATTGATTAATTAAATGATTATAACAGATTCCATATGAACATCACTAAATAGGACAAACATAATCATTATTAATTATTAGGTTAATTAATTTGAAGATAGGTTCGACAGACTCCAATGAGTTGTCACTCAATTAGACAATACCCCCCATCTATTAATAGTCAATAGTTCAATTTCCACAAGTGTCGGTCTTTTGCCCAAACCTTAATTATGGTCCAAAGTTCAATAACCCCATCTTAATATTTTAGCCTAACATCACGATTACTTCGGCTCAAATAAGCATAATAATAACTTAGTTGCGAGACATTAATTTAAAAAGGAAGAACATAACTTACAATGATTATTTATAGCGTAGCGTTACACGGACAGAATTTCGACTTACATACTCAAAAGATCTCTATCATAAATCTTATTATTATCATAATTTAAAATTAAAATTAAGATTATTGTTATATCTTATTAAGTTAACATTATGATAGAGATATAGAATATAGATATTGATAATTGATATAGATATTTGATCGGATAAAAAAAAAAATAGAAAAGTTGATCGAAAAAGGTTCCTCAATTTGATCGTATATCATCGCTTATATAGCGAAATTAGAAATTGAATTTTCATTTACGACCCCTGAACTATGCTCAATTAACAACTTTTTATTATTTAATATTATTCTTATTATGAATTATTTAAATATTATATTTTATTCTTGTGCATAGTTGACTCGTAATTTTTACACCGCTGCGTCGAGCGCTGAAAGTTGGTTCATGCCCCGGTTCTGGATTTTCGAACGTCCTTTCGTACAATTTTATATCTTGTACTTTGCGTTTTGTAACTTGTACTCTTGTCATTTTTAGACGTTCCTCATCAATAATTTGAACCTTTTTGATTGTATCTTGTACTTTTGAGCTTTTTGGACCTTTGTGTCTTGAATTCGTCGTTTTTGCCTTTTGTCTTCGCACTTATTTAATATAAACGAATATTACTTGAAAATGGAACAATTGCAACTAAAATCTTGTCTTTCTTGGGGGATAATGCTATGAAATATATGTTCCTTTTTAGCCTTATCAATATCCCCACACTTGAGCGTTGCTTGTCCTCAAGCAATACAGTCTTGAAATAAAAACATACTAGAATCACTTCTTTATTCTTCACACTTTAGACATCAGTGATTTTGATACGGTGTTATAAACAATGATAGTAACGATAGAACCATGGTTAAAGGTGGGTGTGTCATCCACAGTTGCCTTGGGTTTAGGTCAACGACACTTGCAATCAAATAGCCGATTTACTTTCGGTTTCCAAAGCAAAGTGCACATTTGAAAGGCGGTTTACAGTCCCACATGACTATAAAAATTTAGATCCTTTAGGAAATTGGATCTTTATGAAAACATTTGATCTTTTGAAAATTCAAGCTAGATTTTACCCTAGACAAGTTTTCTGATTTGATCCATCATCGGTGTTGCAAAATATATTTGTGGATCATTATTTTGGCTAAAACTTTTAGGCTCGTGTAATCCACTGCTATCCCGGTATCGGAAAGCACACATCCAATTTACTTGTTCCGTATATTACCTTTCGGTAAACTACCGTCCGGTTGTAAAGGAAAGCGATGAACAAGAAACTGTTAAGGCAATGTCCCGTGACATGCATTTGATTATGGTCTAAAAACGTGTCGGATGCTAGTACTATCCTTGGTAGGAGCAATAGTAAAGATCATCCTATAATTTTTCGGTCTGGCACAAGGTCCTGTCTCCGACCATGCTATGCAACCACCGTTCTTACGGTTGACACCCGATTTGGTTCAGGTGACCTAATGAATTCTGTTGAATTCCCAGGATTTTACGTTCAATGGTAATGAACGCATTGAAAATGGATTTTCAGAAAACAAATCGGTTTTAATTTTGATCAAAATATTTTCTCGTTCAAGCTCGAGTTTAGATATCATTGAATTCCATGAGTTTGAATTCTCAATCTTTAAGGTCAATATCTAGGATTGAGTAATATCAGTCTTAAAAGCTGATTTTTAATCTTTAAGGAGATTATCCTTTCTGGGGATCTGATTCATTAGTCTTATCAAGCTAATTTGCACGGTGCCTCCCCATTGTACGAGATAAATCCTTCTCATGGTTAGGATAAATCTGACCACATGACGACCCTGTTTGATGCTGAGGTCCGTGGATTTCCTGCTGATTTTAGAGATGACTTTTCTAGATTTTTCGTCAACCTACAGCTGGTCTAGACGACAACTTCATGACCTAAATCAAGAAGCGCGTTTCTTTTTCGGAAGACTTTACTTCCTTTTAATGATGGAATTGATTCATCGTGTAGATCCATCTTTCTTACAGTAAATCGGGTAAAACTGATTAAAATCGTCCAAAACAAAAGTACCTGCAATAACTTTACAGAAACATGTGATAGATAGTTTTTAATTGAATAACTTGGTACATTCTCCCCACACTTTTTATTCTCCTTTATTCCATTTTAAATGAATTCAATCGTTTTAGGGTGTTTCTCAATTTATGTCCTTTCCGAGGTAACGATAATTTCGGTATTATCACCTAGTTTTCACCGTTCATAAATATGTATAAACATGATTTTGACTTCATTTAATTGAAAATTTTTCAAATTTTCACAAAATTTGACAAATAAACCAAGTATAAACCTGAGAGAATTTATAACACTTCCCCACACTTAAGATCATGCAATGCCCTCATTTGCATGAAATCAGACTATAATTTAAATTCATGAGGGTGATTAGCGTAGAAAAGTGATTAAAAATACCGAGTTTGTAATTACAAAGCTCGTCGAATGATAGATGGCGCCTCATCGTTCATTCCTTCATTTGTTATATCATATTTGTTGTTTTGCGTCTTGTCGTCAAAATTAGTACCTTTTGCTGAACTTTAATGACAGTCTTTGAAAGTGCGTTGTTTTACCCTGTTTTGTACATAAGATAAAATACAAACATATATATATATATATATATATATATATATATATATATATATATATATATATATATATATATATATATATATATATATATATATATATATATATATATATATATATATTTTTTGAAGTTTGGTTTATAACCCCACTTTTCAAAAATTTATAAAGTATAATATTTTTGGCATACTTTAAATCAATAAAATTAAAAATAATGATAACAAAATTTGTCGCCCCGCCCTCGGGTAAAGTAATTTCGGCTCAACGACCTAGTCTTTAACTCACGACGAATTTTAGAAATCATTTTTTAAACTTAATGAAATAAAGTAAATTTTTGTTTTTAAAATCATTCAAAACATAAATTTAAAAAGCATATTAATTTTTTATAAAACCTACTAAATAAAAAGATTCAGAATGGAGGGAGAAAACTAGTTCTTTAGTGTCTGCTAGCGGAAAAGACCAATCGGATTCCATTCTCGGAACTACACGAGAACAGAACAACTAACTCTCGACAACATTTTCCTTTTAGAACATTTGAATCTCCCCACACTTAGGTAGCTGTGGTGTCAAAATTGTGATTAGCTTCATCGTCAATTTCTCTTGGTCCATAATCAACTTGCATATCCGTGACTTTTTCTTTAAGCCATTGGTCGGATTCCTGTGTAATATCCACAATTTCAACTAGTTTCTCCTTTTCTTTAGGTGATAGATTGGATACTAACCGGTTACATAACTTAAAGTTCCCCTTGGTTTTAGCATCGTGAATCCGTTTAATAAGTTTCTTCATTGAACTATTAATAACGGGATCATTTAATTTCGTATCAACAACGGGGTTCTTTGTTATCATGTCATCATTAGGTGTTACTTCATTTTCCCCACACTTAGGCGTTTTATTATTATTAAGCACTACCGTTGGAGTTGGTAAAACAACATGGTTCTTACCAATCGTTTTTATTGGTTCAACGGTTTTGGTTGGTGGAGGTTTAGATTTTCGAATCATAAAGGTGATCGATTTGTCACCACTTTTAAGTGTCATTCTTCCATTTCCTACATCAAATAACGCCCCGGTGGACGCTAAGAATGGTCGACCTAAAATTAGAGGAACGTTTGGGTCCTCTTCTATGTCAATGACAATAAATTCGACTAGAAAGGTTAAATTACCTACTTGAACGGGTAGGTTGTCAGTAATTCCAACTGGGTGCTTAATGGTTTGATCAAAGAGTCGAACACTCATATCCGTTGGACTTAACTCACCTACACCTAATCTCTTATATAATGAAAGAGGCATAACACTCACACTTGCACCTAAATCTGCTAGTGCATCATACATGACACAATCGCTAAGTAGACAAGGAACAATAAATTCACCCGGATCACCTACCCTAGGTGGAGGTTTTGGTGGAACTGTATTCACCGGGTTTACTTCTACGGCTTTTGTTTCTTGTACTTTCTTATTCTTTTTCTTCTTCTTCTTTCCAGAAGTATCACAATCTTTATTACTTATTACTTGCTCATACTCAACTCCTTTTCTTGGAAACGGGATGGGTGGTTTGTATGGTGTCACCACTGGCTTTACATACTCGGGTGGTGGTGGTGGTGTAACTTCTTCATTGTTACTCACATCTAAAACCTTCCCATCTTCTGGTGCTGGTTTTTCAGAATTCGTTGAAACCATATTAACATTCTCATTCCTAGGATTTACTTCAGTATTACTCGGTAGCTTTCCTTGTTCCCTCTCACTCATCATGCTAGCAAGAGTACCTACGTGTTTTTCTAGATTTAAAATGGAAGCTTGTTGAGTTCTTAATGACTGATCAAACCTCTCGTTCGTTTGGGTTTGAGTTTCAATAAATTGTGTTTGAGATTCAACTAGCTTGAATACCACGTCTTCTATATTTGACTTTTTCTCTTCAGTTTGTTGTTGTGGTTTATATAAGCCAGGTCTTTGTTGATTGAAAGTGTTGTTTTGAGTTGGTTGGTTATTCGGACCTTGTTGGTTATACCAGTTATTTTCGGGTCCTTTTGGATTGTAAAGAATGTTTTGATTTCGATTGAAGTTTAGCTTTGGCGGTTGATAATTATTTTGATAATTATTTCCAGGCCTTTGGTTCATATAGGAAACATTCTCTCGTTGTTCCATCGTTGGTTCAATGTGACAATCTTTCAATAAGTGTGGTCCACCGCATTGCTCACAACTGATTCGTATTGCGTGAATATCTTTATTCATCTTTTCCATTCGTCTTTCGAAAGCATCTATTTTTGCGAAAACGGAATCAAAGTCATGGCTAGAATCGGCTCTAGCCGCTTTAGATGATCGAAAGATATCTTTTTCTTGGTGCCACTCATGCGAGTGGGAGGCTGTGTTATCAATAATTTTGTAAGCTTCAGTTGTGGTTTTCTTCATAATGGATCCACCGGCTGTTATGTCGATGTCTTTTCGTGTAGCAACGTTGACACCTTGGTAGAATATTTGTACTATTTGGTAAGTGTCTAAACCGTGTTGAGGACATCCTCTCAACATCCTTCCGAATCTTGTCCACGCCTCATATAATGTTTCATTTGGCTTTTGCGTGAACGTAACAATTTCTCCTTGAAGTCTCACGGCTTTGGATGCCGGAAAGAATCGTTTAAGAAAATTTTCAACTAAAACATCCCATGTGTCAATCGCCCCTTCAGGTAACGATTCTAACCAATCTTTGGCTTCTCCCTTTAAAGTCCAGGGAAACAACATGAGATAGATCTGCTCATCTTCCACTTCTCGGATTTTGAATAGTGTACAAATTCTATTAAACGTACGAAGATGTTCGTTTGGGTCTTCATTCGGCGCACCACTGAATTGGCATTGGTTAGTTACCATGTGTAGAATTTGTCCTTTGATTTCATAATCTGGCGCATTAACTTCTGGCTTAATAATGGCGTGACCTTGGCCCGTGCGTGTGGCTCTCATTCGATCTTCCATACTTAGAGGTTCCGTTACTTCCATAATTGAATTTGTTGAATACGAATCACTAGAGGATTCTGATTTAATGGTTTGTGGCTCAGGAGGAATAATTAGTGGTTCAAGATCTTGGAATTGTCCTTGAATATGCTCCGGGTTCTTAATTGTGAGGTCGGGTTCAAAAGATGGATTATCGGAAATTTGAGTTGGAGTTCTTGTTCGACTAGATGACGATTCTAAAGAAAAATCAACGGCAACGATATTCGTTAAACGATGTCTTGATCGAGTTACAGGTGGTGAACGTATGAAAGGTGGTGAACGTTTTGCTCGGTGCATTCACAGAATATCCTATTAGTTTTTAAAAGGAAAGAAAAATTATATAAGTTATCCAATTAATAGACTTTTCTGATTTTGCCCATGTTTCGAATAGCCAAAAGATGCAGCAGAGGGGCAGGATTCGTTTGGTCTCAATATAATTGAGGACTGTTTGGCTCCAATAACCCGGTCCACGTACAAATCCAACTATTACTACGAACCAGAAAATTTTGATGTCTATCAATTTAACCACTTAAAATAAATTTTCGTAATTTTAAGAAATTTAGAGAAGAAGTAGAAAAAATTCTAAGTCCTAAAAACTAGAATGGCGAGAAATAAGAGAGAAAAAGATTGCGCGTCGAAAAATGTCGAAAAATAAAAGGTCGAAAAATAGGCGTCGAAAAATAAAAATAAGAAAGTAGCGCGAAAAACGGCGTCGTAAAATTCTAAAGCACCTAAATCTTAGTCTAAGGAATAAGCACTTAAGGGATTTTACGGCAAAGCCTAAAAATTCTAGAAGTAAAAATAATTATGGCAAAACTAAACTTAATACTAAAAGTTGCGAATATAGTCTAAAAATCTAAAGGTAATAAAACTAAAAAAAAAAATTTTTTATAGACAAAATCTTAAAAATATATATTTTTTTTTTATAATTTTTTTTTTTTTACGTTTTTTTTTTTTTTTTTATGTTTTTTTTTTTATATTTTTGCAAATATAAATTAAAAATATAGCGTTTTAATGCTCCCCGGCAGCGGCGCCAAAAACTTGATGATGTAGCGTGAGGGTACGAAATAGTATTATTTTTACTAGGAAATACTACAAAATATGACACAAGTTTTATTAATTTACGGATGGGATATACCTTATCCTTGCTACAACACTATAGGCAGTGTACCTAATCGTAGAGTAGTGTAGTTTTTAGTAAGTCCGGTTCGTTCCACAGGGAGCTGGTGATACTTACTATATTTTTAACAACTATATTTATACAAAATATATATAATTATATAAGTAGTAATATTATTATAAAAGGGGGGTTTTACCGTTTAATGACCGGTTTGTCGATTCTATATTTTAAGCGTAAAGATAAATGACGATAATTAAAGTGCGTAAAATAATGACAATAAATAAAATGACAGTAAATAAAATTGCGAGTAATAAAATGACAGTAAATAAAGATACGATGAGAAATATAATAAAAGAATTATGCTTATTTAAACTTCCGTAATCATGATGTTTGACGTGTTGATTTTAATTTATTACCATGGGTTAATTGTCCTTTGTCCTGGTTTATTTGATACGTCTATCTGGTTTTTGTCCATAATAGTCCATCGGTCATAAATATAAAGTGCGAGTATCCTCGTCAAATTACTCTTATACCCGAAGTCAAATATTCCAACTGATTAAGAATTTAAACTGTGACGCAGTTATCACTTCTGTCAACAATTACACCAGTTATCACTGTATGTAATCCACCCCTGTTTTAATTAGTTTATGAATATTAATTCATCCACTTGATCAGAATGAATAATCAATTACCCAACCCAATTGATTAATTAAATGATTATAACAGATTCCATATGAACATCACTAAATAGGACAAACATAATCATTATTAATTATTAGGTTAATTAATTTGAAGATAGGTTCGACAGACTCCAATGAGTTGTCACTCAATTAGACAATACCCCCCATCTATTAATAGTCAATAGTTCAATTTCCACAAGTGTCGGTCTTTTGCCCAAACCTTAATTATGGTCCAAAGTTCAATAACCCCATCTTAATATTTTAGCCTAACATCACGATTACTTCGGCTCAAATAAGCATAATAATAACTTAGTTACGAGACATTAATTTAAAAAGGAAGAACATAACTTACAATGATTATTTATAGCGTAGCGTTACACGGACAGAATTTCGACTTACATACTCAAAAGATCTCTATCATAAATCTTATTATTATCATAATTTAAAATTAAAATTAAGATTATTGTTATATCTTATTAAGTTAACATTATGATAGAGATATAGAATATAGATATTGATAATTGATATAGATATTTGATCGGATAAAAAAAAAATTAGAAAAGTTGATCGAAAAAGGTTCCTCAATTTGATCGTATATCAGGTACTTTAGTATTTCCAGTAGATTTTGTTATTCTGGACATGGAAGAAGATTCTCGAGTTCCTCTTATATTAGGAAGACCATTCTTAAACACGGCTAAAGCAATAATATACGTGTTCGGTAAGAAACTGACCTTAAGTATAGAGGACGAGAGTGTCACCTTTTCTGTTGATAGAGCCATGCAACAACTGCAATCTGCAGATAATACATGCTATTATATTCAAACTATAGATTCACATGCAGAATTGTTAAAAGAATTTCCAGAATTACAAGGAACATGAGAATGTTCTTTAGGAGAAGGAACTGAACCAATTGATGAAGTTGAAATATTAGCTGCACTCATGGCTAATGAATACGAACCAACAACAGAAGAACTTTAAATGCTAAAAGAGGAAGACAGATATCGATACAAATCATCGATAGAAGAACCACCGATATTAGAGTTAAAGCCACTTCCAAACCATTTGGAATACTCTTATTTACATGGTGAATCTGAATTACCTGTAATAATATCGTCTTCTCTTACTGAAAATGAAAAATCTCGACTCATTTATATGTTAAAAGCTCATAAACAGCTATTGCATGGAAGTTTTCATGGATGACTTTTCAGTCTTCGGTGATACTTTTGAAACATGTCTAGTTAATCTTGAACGAATGCTTATTAGATACGAGAAATTAAATCTAGTTCTTAATTGGGAGAAATGCCATTTCATGGTTAAAGAAGGCATCGTTCTTGGTCATAAAATTTCAAAGGAAGGAATTGAAGTGGATAGAGCTAAAGTAGATGTAATTGCTAAACTTCCACATCCCACCAATGTTAGAGGAGTTAGGAGTTTTCTAGGGCATGCCGGTTTTTATCGACGTTTCATAAAAGATTTTTCTAAATTTGCCACTCCTATGAATAAACTCCAAGAAAAGGATGCTCCATTCAACTTTTCGGATGAATGCATCAAATCTTTTAATATTCTTAAAGAAAAACTCACTAATGCACCGATCATGATAACTCCAAATTGAAATCTACCATTTGAACTCATGTGCGATGCAAGTGATTTTGCAATAGGAGCCGTTTTAGGTCAAAGAATTGAAAAATGATTTCAACCTATCTATTACGCTAGTAAGACGTTACAAGGAGCACAAACGAATTATACGACTACTGAAAAAGAACTCCTTGCTATTGTCTTTGCTTTTGACAAATTTCGTTCATATCTCGTTCTAGCAAAAACGGCGGTCTATACTGATCATTCTGCTCTTAGATATCTATTTTCAAAACAAGATGCTAAACCACGATTAATCAGTTGGATCTTACTCTTACAAGAATTTGATATTGAAATCCGAGACAAAAAGGGAGCAGAAAACCTTGCCGCTGATCATCTTTCTCGCCTTGAAAATCCTGAATTAGAAGTTCTAAATGAATCGGCCATACAAGACAACTTTCCTGATGAATATCTTTTGAAGACCGATTATAATGAAATTCCATGGTTTACAGACTATGCAAACTACTTAGTATGTGGATTCCTTGAAAAAGGGTTGTCGTACCAAAAACGAAAGAAATTCTTGAATGATATAAAACACTATTTTAGGGAAGATCCACATTTATTCAAAAGTTGTCCCGATGGAATAATACGCCGATGTGTATTCGGAGATGAAGCTAGTCAAATCTTAAACCATTGTCACACAGGACCAACAGGAGGGCATCATGGGCCTCAACTCACAGCAAGAAAAGTCTATGACGCTGGATTTTATTGGCCTACAATTTTCAAAGACACACACCTTCTTTATAAATCGTGTGATGCATGTCAAAGGGCTGGAAAAATAAGTCAACGTGATGAAATGCCACAAAATGTCATTCAAGTATGTGAAATATTTGACGTTTAGGGTATTGACTTTATGGGTCCATTTCCAAAATTGTAATTCCCTGTTCTGTTTCTGCCTTTTCAGTTATATGGGACGCCGTTCAGAATGGGGGACGCCGTCCAGCAGTGAAGGACTAGACGCCGTCCAGAATGTTGGATGCTGATGTGTAAAGCTAAGGGGTATAAAATACTATTAAATTTTATAAGAAAATACTATTAAATACGTTACAATTTTATACAAGATATTTATTATTTATTTACAGATGGGATATACCTAAACCTTGCTACAACACTATAGGCAGTGTACCTAATCGCAGAGTAGTATAGTTTTTAGTAAGTCCGGTTCGTTCCACAGGGAGCGGGCTTATTGTACACTATATTTTAATTAACTATATTTGTACAAAATATTTATAATTATATATAATAATATATAAAAGGGGGTTTACCGTTTAATGACCGGTTTGTCAATTTTAAAACTTTAGTCACAGTTAAAACCTAATGTAAAATATTAAATAAATAAAAGACTTAATTTAAAGCGTAAAATAAATAACGATAATGAAATTGCAATAAATAAAAGTGCGATGAAATAAAATTGCGATAATTAAAAATGTGATTAAATATGAAATAAAGGAATTATGCTTATTTAAACTTCCGTAATCATGATGTTTGACGTGTTGATTTTAGTTTATTCCCATGGGTTAATTGTCCTTTGTCCTGGATTATTTAATATGTCCGTCTGGTTTTTGTCCACAACAGTCCATCAGTCATAAATATAAAATGCGAGTGTCCTCGTCAAATTATCCTTATACCCGAAGTCAAATATTCCAACTAATTGGGGACTTAAACTGTAACAAGGTCTTAATACTTTGTTTAATAATTACACCAGGATATCGACTGCGTGTAACCCAAGGTTTTAATACTTTGTTAACAATTACGCCAAGTGTCCTTGTTCATAATTCACCCCTGTTTTAATAAGTCTATTAACTATTAATCCATTCCCGTGTCCGGTTAAATGAACGATTATTCGTACATATAAATATCCCGCCCATCGTGTCCGATCGAGTGTATATGGTTATTTATTGGTACGTCCAATTGTAAATCTTTATATTAAGAATAACAAACTATCATTTAGTTAAACAAATATATAGCCCATTAATAGCCCATAGTCTAATTTCCACAAGTGTCGTTCTTTTGTCCAAACCCCAATTATGGTACAAAGCCCAATTACCCAATTTTAATATTTTTAGCCCAACATCATGATTACTTCGGATTAAATAAGCATAATAATAACTTAGCTACGAGACATTAATTTAAAAAGGAGAACATAGCTTACATTGATTATTTATCGCGTAGTGTTACACGGACAGAGCTTCGACTTTAAAACCCGTAAAATAACCTTTACATAACCCAAACTAATCTAATATAAAACTACCCTATACTATAATATATATATATATATATATATATATATATATATATATATATATATATATATATATATATATATATATATATATATATATATATATATATATATATATATATATATATTTATTATTATTATTAGAGGAGTATTATTATTATTATTATGTTTTTTTTTATGGCCAAAACTCGTTGCCTTTTATAGATGTGGTCTGATCCTGAGGCCCATGCGATCGCATGGGTTCTCAGTGTTAATCTCATGCGATCGCATGGCCAGTCTGGCCATGCCCAATTGCTTTGTTTTCTAGCTTGTCGACGTTATATTTAATTATATAATATAATATATATAATTTTATATAATTATATATATATTATATTATATTCTTGTGCATAGTAGACTCATAATTTTTGGTCCGTTGCGTCGGGCGTTGATAGTTGGCTCAGGTCCCGGTTCCGGATTTTTGAACGTCCTTTCGTATAATTTAATATCTTGTACTTTGCGTTTCGCAACTTGTACTTTTGTCATTTTTAGACGTTTCTCATCAATAAATTGAACCACTTGGATTGTATCTTGTACATTTGAGCTTATTGGACATTTGCGTCTTCAATTCTTCGTTTTCACCTTTTGTCTTCGCACTTATTTAATATAAACGATTACAACTTAAAATAGGACAATTACAACTAAATAATTTACATATTGGGAGGATATTGCTACTAAATATATGTTCATTTGGAGCACTATCAAATATCCCCACACTTGAACGTTGCTTGTCCTCAAGCAATACAGAACTTGAAATAATATAATTCATCACACGAATCACTTCTTTATTCTTCACACTTTGTACATCAGTGATTTTGATACGACGGTATAAACAATGATAGTAACGATGTGGTTTACAGTCCCACATGACTATAAAAATTTAGATCCTTAAGGAAATTGGATCTTTATGAAAACATTTGATCTTTAAAAAATTCATTCTAGCTTTTACCCTAGATAAGTTTTTCGGAATAACCCTTCACCGGTGTTTGCAAAATGTTTTTGTGGGTTTGGTGGGTTTCAGATTTGAAAATTTTAGCTCAAAACTTATGGTTTTGTGTCACCCACTTGCTAACCTTGTATTAGGAAAGCAACACATCCAGTTTACTTGTCCTGTATATTACCTTTCGGCAAACTACCGTCCGGTTGTAAAGGAAAGCGTTGAACAAGCAACTGTTAAGGCGATGTCTAATGACATGCAGATGTTCATGGTCTACAACGTGTCGGATGCAATTACTATCCTTTGTAGGAGCAATAGTAAAGATCACCCTATAGTTTTTCGGTCTGGCACAAGGTCCTGTCTTTGACCATGCTATGCAACCACCGTTCTTACGGTTGACACCCGATTTAGTTCAGGTGACCTAATGAATTCCAGGTGAATTCCTAGGATTTTACGTTCAATGGTAATGAACGCATTGAAAATGGGTTTTCAGAAAACAAATCGATTTTAATTTTGATCAAAATATTTTCTCGTTCAAGCTCGAGTTTAGATATCATTGAATTCCATGAGTTTGTAATTCTCAATCTTTAAGGTCAATCTCTAGGATTGAGTAATATCAGTCTTAAAAGCTGATTTTTGATCTTTTAAAGGAGATTATCCTTTCTGGGGGTCTGATTCATTAGTCTTATCAAGCTAATTTGCACGGCGCCCTCCCCATTTTACGAGACAGATCCTCTCATGGCTAGGATAAGTCTGACCACTTGGCGACCCTATTTGACGCTGAGGTCCGTGGATTTCCTGCTGATTTTAGAGATGACTTTTCTAGGTTTTTCGTCAACCTACAGCTGGTCTGGACGACAACTTCATGACCTAAATCAAGAAGCGCGTTTCTTTTTCGAAAGACTTTACTTCCTTTTAATGATGGAATTGATTCATCGTGTAGATCCATCTATTCTTTCTAAAGTATTACAATAAATCGGGTAAAATAATTAATTTAGTCCAAAACAAAAGCACCTGCAATAAACTTTACAGAAACATGTGATAGATAGTTTTTAATTGAATAACTTGGTATATTCTCCCCACACTTGGTTTTTTTCATGCGTCTTTTTATTTCTAATAAATAAATTCAAGCATTTTAGTTGTTTCTCAATTTATGTCCTTTCCGAGGTAACGATAATTTCGGTATTAACACCTAGTTTTATCGTTCATAAATATGTATAAACATGATTTTTAATTCATTTAGTTGAAAATTTTTCAAATTTTCATAAAATTTAGAAAATAAGCCAAGTATAAACCCGGGAGAATTTATAACCCTTCCCCACACTTGAGATCATGCAATGCCCTCATTTGCATGAAATCAGACTCTAATTATAAATTCATGAGGGTGATTAGTGTAGAAAAGTGATTAATAATACCCAGTTTGTAATTACAAAGCTCGTCGAATGATAGATGGTGCACCTCATCGTTCATTCCTTCTTGTTTTATCACACATATTTTTCTTCAAAAACGGTTGCTTTTCTGAACTGTTTGCTAATTTTTGAAAATGCGTCTTTTACCCTAATCGTGCATTTTTATTAACGAGTTATGCACTAACTCGAACCCCTAATTTAACGTTAAGTGGGGTTAGACTTCCCCACACTTAGCTGACGACATGTGAAGTCGGTAGAATAAGTTCCACGAATTAAAATAGTGAGCCAGTTATTTACATCTCGGGTGGTGTATAATATATCAATGGGTTTAAAGTTTAGAACCACCCGATCGTCACTACTTAATTCTTTTTTTAGTGTAGCTTTTAGTAAATGGAAATGTCTCTTTTCTGGTTCTTGGTCAAATGGATCGATATACACCGACATACTTATTTCTATAGGGTGGACAATTCCTAAAATTTCTTTCCGTTCATTCTCGGGATCAAAGGTTTCACCTCTATTACCCAATTGGGTGAAATCCGAGGTGTCATTATCTATTACAGCTCATAGTTCATCTTCAGTAGATGACTCGTCTATTGAGAATATTGGATTGGAAGGTTGTGGAATGGTGAATTTCGGGATCGAAGCAAATTCTTCTTCATTAATGGTACTTATCGGTCCCACCACTTTGGTCTCGGGAGTAAAATTTTCAACGTTATCGTTTTCCCAAGAGTACCAATTTGTCACCCTTACTTCTTCTTCATTTATTGATTGATTGATGATTTCGTTGGTAGTGGCTAATGTGTCGATATGTTGTGAAATTGGTAAAGCTGAATAAAAAGTATCATCGGGATAATTGGTGATTTCGGAGCTCTCGAATTCATCAAAATTCGATGATATGAGATTTTCTTGTACATGACTCCTCAGATCAACAGGTGTGTAGTCTGATAGAGTTTCAGCTTGCCTATTTACAAACTTTCTCATTTGTTCATTTTGAGCATCAAGTTCTTCGAGTTTGATTTTCATATAATCTAAAGAATTTTCAGACACATAATTTTCCTCATCTTCTGGTTGTTGAGTTTGGAAATATTCTTGGGAATAATCCCAATTTGAATTGTATTCCTCATAATCATTCCATTCAGGTTCCATGGGTGCGTAATTTTCCATAGGAACATAATAATAACATTCCCATGTTGAATGATAATCTCCACAGATTTCACAACCAGTTATTGTTTCGTCATTCGTGATCCAAGATTGACCGAACGAATTGTCATCAACACCCGTTTGAGAGTATTTATTAAATTGATTTCGGATGTCATAAAGAGTTTCCAAAATATTCTCGAGATTTTCCATAATGCGCTTTTTTTTACCAAATTTTAGCTACAATGTGGTGCATTTACTTAATTATCCTATTAGTTATAAAAATAAAAATTATATAAGTTATCAAATTAATAGACTTTTCTGATTTTGCCCACGTTTCGAATAGCCAATAGATGCAGCAGGGAGCCAGAACCCTTTAAATCGGAAGCTCACAACTCAGCCACTAACAAATCCAACTATTACTACGAACCAGAAAATTTGGATGTCTATCAATTTAACCGCTTAAAATAATTTTTTCGTTTTTGAAATTTTAGAGAAGAAATAGAAAATTCTATGTCCTAAAAACTAGATCGCCGAGAAATAAGAAAGAAAAAGAAGCGGTCGAAAAACGTCAAAAAAAATAAAAATAAGAAAGAAAAACGTCGAAACTTAAAAGGTACTAAAATTTATAAACAGCGTCGCAAAATTCTAAAGCACCTAAATCTTAATATAAAGAAAAGGCACTTAAGTGATTTTACGGCAAAACCTAAAAATCTAGAAATATAAAATAAGCTACGGCAAAATACTAGTCTTAAAACTAATTACGAACGATAAAAATACAAGTATTACGAATAAACGATAAAAATACAAATTGTAATTAAAATGATAAAAATATAAATTTTATAAAAATATTATTTTTATATTATATATTTTATAAAAGTATTAATTTTTTTATAATTATAAAACTAATTAAAACTTAAATTATAAATTAAATTAAAACTAAAACTAAATATTATTATAAATAACCCTAAATAATAATAATAATAATAAATAATACCCCGTAATAAATGCTGAAATAGGGTTTCTGGCGTGTCAGATCAGGCCATGCGATCGCATGGCTTTACAACACCCGGCTCATGCGATCGCATGGGTCTGGGTTCCAGGTTTTTTTTTTGTTTTTTTTGTTTTTTTATTGTTTTTCTAAAAATGATATATAAATATATGTATACAAATATATATTAAAAATATAGCGTTTCCCGAGTCCCCGGCAGCGGTGCCAAAAACTTGATGTGTAAAGCTAAGGGGTATAAAATACTATTAAATTTTATAAGAAAATACTATTAAATACGTTACAATTTTATACAAGACATTTATTATTTATTTACAGATGGGATATACCTAAACCTTGCTACAACACTATAGGCAGTGTACCTAATCGCAGAGTAGTATAGTTTTTAATAAGTCCGGTTCGTTCCACAGGGAGCGGGCTTATTGTACACTATATTTTAATTAACTATATTTGTACAAAATATTTATAATTATATATAATAATATATAAAAGGGGGTTTACCGTTTAATGACCGGTTTGTCGATTTTAAAACTTTAGTCGCAGTTAAAACCTAATGTAAAATATTAAATAAATAAAATACTTAATTTAAAGCGTAAAATAAATAACGATAATGAAATTGCAATAAATAAAAGTGCGATGAAATAAAAGTGCGATAATTAAAAATGTGATTAAATATGAAATAAAGGAATTATGCTTATTTAAACTTCCGTAATCATGATGTTTGACGTGTTGATTTTAGTTTATTCCCATGGGTTAATTGTCCTTTGTCCTGGATTATTTAATATGTCCGTCTGGTTTTTGTCCACAACAGTCCATCAGTCATAAATATAAAATGCGAGTGTCCTCGTCAAATTATCCTTATACCCGAAGTCAAATATTCCAACTAATTGGGGACTTAAACTGTAACAAGGTCTTAATACTTTGTTTAATAATTACACCAGGATATCGACTGCGTGTAACCCAAGGTTTTAATACTTTGTTAACAATTACGCCAAGTGTCCTTGTTCATAATTCACCCCTGTTTTAATAAGTCTATTAACTATTAATCTATTCCCGTGTCTGGTTAAATGAACGATTATTCGTACATATAAATATCCCGCCCATCGTGTCCGATCGAGTGTATATGGTTATTTATAGGTACGTCCAATTGTAAATCTTTATATTAAAATTAACAAACTATCATTTAGTTAAACAAATATAAAGCCCATTAATAGCCCATAGTCTAATTTCCACAAGTGTCGTTCTTTTGTCCAAACCCCAATTATGGTACAAAGCCCAATTACCCAATTTTAATATTTTTAGCCCAACATCATGATTACTTCGGATTAAATAAGCATAATAATAACTTAGCTACGAGACATTAATTTTAAAAGGAGAACATAGCTTACATTGATTATTTATATATATATATATATATATATATATATATATATATATATATATATATATATATATATATATATATATATATATATATATATATATATATATATATATATTTATTATTATTAGAGGAGTATTATTATTATTATTATGTTTTTTTTTATGGCCAAAACTCGTTGCCTTTTATAGATGTGGTCTGATCCTGAGGCCCATGCGATCGCATGGGTTCTCAGTGTTAATCTCATGCGATCGCATGGCCAGTCTGGCCATGCCCAATTGCTTTGTTTTCTAGCTTGTCGACGTTATATTTAATTATATAATATAATATATATAATTTTATATAATTATATATATATATTATATTATATTCTTGTGCATAGTAGACTCATAATTTTTGGTCCGTTGCGTCGGGCGTTGATAGTTGGCTCAGGTCCCGGTTCCGGATTTTTGAACGTCCTTTCGTATAATTTAATATCTTGTACTTTGCGTTTCGCAACTTGTACTTTTGTCATTTTTAGACGTTTCTCATCAATAAATTGAACCACTTGGATTGTATCTTGTACATTTGAGCTTTTTGGACATTTGCGTCTTCAATTCTTCGTTTTCGCCTTTTGTCTTCGCACTTATTTAATATAAACGATTACAACTTAAAATAGGACAATTACAACTAAATAATTTACATATTGGGAGGATATTGCTACTAAATATATGTTCATTTGGAGCACTATCAGATGCCGTCCAACTTGTCTGTCGGGCCAGCTGTTTTACTTTGAGATATTTAGAGGGGCAAAATGGTATTTTCACTTATGGAATGAGTTAAGGCCACAAGATCAGTTCTAGGAGCCTCATTTGCTCTACTAACACCCACACAAACCCTCTCATCTTGTTCTAGTGAGAGAGTAAGAGTTTAGAGAGAGTGATAGGTTGATTTAGAGAAGAAGGAGTCAGATTCTCGCCAAAGCACGGGTTCTAAAGTTGTTCATCTCGCTCCTAACTACGTTGTGGTTGTATTGGTAAGCTCAAACTCCGAATTTCATTTGTTAGATTTGATATTCAAGTTAGGGTTATGTACTAGTTTGTTGTAAAACCCTTTTAGATGATGAAGTAGGTTCATGGTGACTAGTTATTCTTGTCACTTGGCGGGTTTTGGGTTGGTTGACGTTTTGGCCTTGATTAGGCTTTGATCTCGAGTTTAATCACTAGGTTTAGTGATTATGGAAGTGTTGGAACAATTTTGGGTGTGTTTTGTTGACCAATATTGAAATGGGTCAAATTAGGGTTTTGGTATCAAAATGGGTGAGACACGTGTTTAACACTTGTGTTCGGGTTTAGTCGGTGTGTTAGGACCATTTTCACTCGTGTTAGTGAATATTGGTTAGTTTGGGCGCAGTTTGTGCTTGGAAGTGCATTTGGGTCGAAAGTGCACTAGTTGTCAATTCGGGTTGATTTGTATATCCACCCTAATTGTGTTGTTGTTATGTAATTAATGGAATAGGTACTTTCCATTGGCTTGTTGCGGATTTTGGATTTCACTTCATCGAGGCGTTTAAGGTGAGTGTAAATTTACTATGCACATATGTATGTGTAGAATGGGTGCATGTGTGTAGAGTGACCCTTGCTTGGGTTTACTCTATGTTGTTGTGGTTGAATGGACTCCTCTTGTGCTTGAGGTCCGTGTGATACGCTTATGCGATGGGGGTTTTTACCCATGGTGTTGTGAATTGGCTAGCGCTTTAGATAACCCTTTTTGGCGATGAGTTGTTAGCATTGTTGTTGAGGAAATGAATCTCGATTAGTGCAGATTCATGATGACTCGGGTTGTTTCGGTCATCTTGTTGAAGTGGTGAATTTTGGGTTGTGCGAATTCACTAAGGCTCGGGTAGTTCGGCCAACCTCGGTTGTTGAAGTAGTGAAGGAAGTGAATCTCGGGTAGTGCGAATTCACTAAGGTCCAGGTAGTTCGGCCAACCTTCATGTGGTTTGGGTTAAGGGGTTAACCTTATTGATATTGTTGATTATATACTTATTGTTGTGTTGTAGCTAATCTTGTGGCGTTAGCTTGGTGATTTTGTAGCGTGTAGCTACTTTGTGTATTGTGCTCTTTTGTAGTTGTTTACCATGCGGATACGGTTCGCGTGATGGCGGCTCGGGTAAGCATGGGGAATTAGAGATCTTGGCTAGGTTGCTTTAGAAGATCTTGCTTTTGTACTCGATTAGGATTTGGGTAGCGTAGTCCCAAATCACCATGCTCGGTTTTGTGTAAATGTAACTAGTCGGGTCATAATGATTATAACCGATTTATGATTTAGCTAAAGTATTATTTAACGTGTATTAAAAGGAAAAAAAATTATGGGCCGGTTTTAATACGGGTTGGGTCATTACAAGTGGTATCAGAGCATGGTCTAAGGGATTTAGGCAACTTGAGATAGGTGCCTAGACTTAGACTTTTGTGTGTGCTTATTTATTGCGGGACTTGTAGGTGAACGGGTCAGAACGAGTTATAGTTAGTGCCTTGTTTATAGGTGGACTAACGTTTATGTTAATATGTGGATTCTATTAATATATTATTGCGTTATGTTGGTTTATATCATCGAGCGAGGCGGTCGTTGTACTAACAAGTCGATACGGTGTGTGTGCGTAATAAGGACTTGCAAACCTTATTACGGGTGCAAATCGTGTCAAACAAGTGATGTACGACGGGTGCTGAGCAAGATGGGGCAGTGTTGTGCATGTGGTTTTATACGTTCGTGGACTAATCGTTTTGCATTCTTTAGAATGGCGACGCGAAACGAGATTGAGACTAATGTTGAGGAGTTTAACTCTAGAGTTGCGGCCGCCGTTGATGAGCAAATGAGTGCGTTTCGAGAAGAAATGGATAGGAGGTATTCCGAATTTTGAAGTAGTAGTGAAATGGAGCGTTGTCTTAAGAGCTTCATGAGGACTAAACCCCCGATGTATGACGGGAAATCGGATCCTTTGGTAAGTATAACTTGGATCTAGGATGTCGAAGGGTGTTTTCGTACTATTGAATGCCCTCCCGAGAAGAGGACAAGACTCGCTACTAGTTTGTTGCGAGGTAGGGCGAAGGATTGGTTGGATGGTAAGATTGATCTTGTCGGTGGTGAACCGTTTATGGCGTTATCATGGGACGAGTTTAAGGAGGAATTCTTCGAGGAGTTCCGGATTCAGCCGATTTGTCGGAAATGCGAAATGAGTTGCGAAATTTGCAACAAGGATCGATGGACTTGAATACTCTAAAGACGACCTTTATGTCGAAGGCTCGTTTTTGCCCAGAGTATATTGGGAATGATTGGATGTTGATGGAAGATTTCTATCGGACTTTGAATGATGAGTTGCAGGGCAAAATTAGCGTTGGCCAAGTGAACTCGTTTGCGGAGTTATTTGACATGGCTAGGGGTTTCGAATCTTATTCGCGATCGAAGGTTAGGGAACTTTCAAGTAAGAGAAGGGTTGATTCGTATAGTGCTCCAAGTAAGAAAACTAAGGGCGCGAGTGCGAGTATGGGTAACGTGGAGAAAGGTTCAACGATTCTCATGCGCCTAGATGTTTCAATTGTGGTGTTAGGGGCCACAAGTTATGGGAATGCACAATGCCGAGAAGTGATGACGGAATGTGATACTATTGTCATAAAGAGGGACATCGCAAGCCGGATTGTCCCGAGTTGGCGGCGGTGAATGCCGCAAGGAGACGTTAAGGTACGTTTCGTTTTAATAAATATGTCCTTTGGATATTTATTATGTGTCGTTGGGTATGAATTTGTTGAAAGCATTTGTGTTGTGCATATTTTGTTATGGGTGACGTTCCTAGTGGAACTACCCTATGGTGACGTTTTGATTGGTGGAAGAAGGGTGTGAGACTTGGTGCAACCAAGCATTCCTTAGTGTTTGGGAATTGTTTCTACCAAGCCATATGTGTGGGCTTTGGTGTTCGGATGTTAGAGCGTGTTCACTCTCGTGTTGAAGTTGATGAACCGTGAGGTTCGTCGGGTGGATGAAACCCTTGAGATCGAGTGTTTTAAATCTCGATGTATGATTTGTGAAGGAGTCTACATGACGCAACGATAGGTGCCTCTTTTATACCTACTATCGTGGTGTTCGACTCCGATTGTGTTGCGGTTACATTGTACTTAGGGTACCGAAGTGAAACGCTTAGGTACATGAATGATCGGGTGAAATTTGACAAACTAAAGCAATTGAATGATTGCGAGGGTATGGTTTGTGTAATCGTGGTACACTTTTCATTCGAAGTGTTCAAGGATTGATTGAAATCCTTCGTGTACTCAAGGTTGGAGCAAGATGTGGTGATGGGTTGTGTGAACCCAATTGGTTGGGAAAGTGTACCTTTGGTAGCATTGTACGGTTGTACAAGATGCGGTAATGGAACGTAGTTCCAAGTGGGGGAGTTACACTCCCGCACGAAGAAGTTCTAGTGGGAGATTTCAGATGACGTTTTTAGTAGATCCGAAAATTTTGTTGGGACCTAGTTTTGGTCGATTTGTGGTAGAGTACAATTTCGGTTAAATTGTACTTATGATTTTGGATTTGAATTATCACCAAAGTGGTAATGTGGTAAATCTCGTTGAGAGATAATGGACGTGTTTGGCGTGCAAGGTGAAATCCCTCGGTTAAGGGATGTGCGTATCAGATTCTCTTCCAAAGAATTATTGTTTTGTGCCTATGTTTGATATAAGTAGTTCTTGCTCGATTGTGTGGATGGTTAGTGGTATCCGTTAGGGTTCACTATAGTGTAGCAGAGCGCGATGTTGCACTACTCGTTGTTTGAGGCCAAAAGTGCGTATGTGATTGGTGAAGCATGACCTTCGGGGTTCGCTGACTTCATCATGGGAGTAGTGTCATATTGGTGAAGCATGACCTTCGGGGTCCGCTGACTTCATCATGGGTGTAGTGTCGATGTGCTAAGACACCACTCGGAGTGAAGTATCGCCGTGTTAAGATGCCACTCCAAGGACTATCGCGGGTGAAGCATCGACGTGTTAAGATGCCACCCGAGGAATTAGTGTACGCGGTGTTAAGTATATACTAATGGATATTTGTGATGGGAGTAGTGTTATATAGGCATGGTATAACATTATCGGGAAATGCGAGTACCGGTGAGAAATGCGAGTACCATTCCTTGTGTGTGGTTTGGGACGTGAATATCGGGTTGTTCGTATTCACAATGTTTCGGGTTGTACGATTGTCCCTGTTGGTTGGACTCATAGTTTGAGGTAGTGAATGTCGGGTAGTTCGGATTCACTAAGGCTCGGGTTGTACGGCCATCCTCGGTTATACTATGTGGTGGAGGTAGTGAACATCGATTTGCGCGTATTCACGATGACTCGGGTTGTGCGGTCATTTTGTTGTGGGAAATATGGATTGGGTTGGTGAATTTCGGGTTGTTGCGAATTCACTAAGGTTCGGGTTGTTTCGACCATCCTCCATATGTGTTTAGGCTCGGGTTGTTTCGGCCATGTTGTGTGATCTATCGGTTGTTTTATACACCGATGGTGGGGTCGTAAGGACCATGATGTTTGATCTATTGGTTGTTTTATACACCAATGGTGGGGTCGCGAGGGCCATGTTGTATGATTAGTGATGCGATAGCCGTGTTTCGCTCACATATTGTTACGGGTGTGACAATAGTCGATTTTGTACACCTTGGAATTAGCGTTGCCATAGTCGTTGGGCGCAATCGGTTCTAGCCGTTGGATTATGATGTTACGGTAGTTGCGTATTGGTCGTGTTGCGCACTATAAGGGACGTTAAGTGGTGAGTGTTATCCGTAAGGATTCGCTTCTATTCGGTCTTCGTCGGTTTAGATGGTTGACTTTATTTTGATGAGCGGTGGTTACTAACGGTGTACTTGGTATGGTATGCTAGGGGTTGCTATCTCGGTTCGAGATTGGTTGAATTTTTCCCGATGTGAGAGAATGAGTAAGGTTTTAGTGCTCGGATTATGATTTGACAAATCGTGAGTGGCAATTTTTGTTGTTAAAAGGTGATTCATTAGGAAGAGTTTCCTAGGAAAGTCGGATTGGGACTTCTGTATGAGGACCGTTGAGTGAGGTCCGTTCGGGTAGGTGACGAAGATCACGAGGACGTGATCGATTCTAAGTGGGGGAGAGTTGTAACACCCTGTTCTGTTTCTGCCTTTTCAGTTATATGGGACGTCATCCAGAATGGGGGACGCCATCCAGCAGTGAAGGACTGGACGCCGTCCAGAATGTTGGACGCCGTCCAACTTGTCTGTCGGGCCAGCTGTTTTACTTTGAGATATTTAGAGGGGCAAAATGGTATTTTCACTTATGGAGCGAGTTAAGGCCACAAGATCAGTTCTAGGAGCCTCATTTTCTCCACTAACACCCACACAAACCCTCTCATCTTGTTCTAGTGAGAGAGTAAGAGTTTAGAGAGAGAGAGGTTGATTTGGAGAAGAAGGAGTCGGATTCTCGCCAAAGCAAGGGTTCTAAAGTTGTTCATCTCGCTCCTAGCTACGTTGTGGTTGTATTAGTAAGCTCAAACTCTGAATTTCATTTGTTAGATTTGATATTCAAGTTAGGGTTATGAGCTAGTTTGTTGTAAAACCCTTATAGATGATGAAGTAGGTTCATGGTGACTAGTTATTCTTGTCACTTTGCGGGTTTTGGGTTGGTTGACGTTTTGGCCTTGATTAGGCTTTGATCTCGAGTTTAATCACTAGGTTTAGTGATTATGGAAGTGTTGGAACACTTTTGGGTATGTTTTGTTGACCAATATTGAAATGGGTCAAATTAGGGTTTTGGTGTCAAAATGGGTGATACACGTGTTTAACACTTGTGTTCGGGTTTAATCGGTGTGTTAGGACCATTTTCACTCGTGTTAGTGAATATTGGTTAGTTTGGGCGCGGTTTGTGCTTGGAAGTGCATTTGGGTCGAAAGTGCACTAGTTGTCAATTCGGGTTGATTTGTATACCCACCCTAATTGTGTTGTTGTTATGTGATTAATGGAATAGGTACTTTCCATTGGCGTGTTACGGATTTTAGATTTCACTTCATCGAGGCGTTTAAGGTGAGTGTAAATTTACTATGCACATATGTATGTGTAGAATGGGTGCGTGTGCGTAGAGTGACCCTTGCTTGGGTTTACTCTATGTTGTTGTGGTTGAATGGACTCCTCTTGTGCTTCGGGTCCATGTGATATGCTTATGCGTTGGGGGTTTTTACCCATGGTGTTGTGAATTGGCTAGCGCTTTGGATAACCCTTTTTGGCGATGGGTTGCTAGCATTGTTGTTGAGGAAATGAATCTCGGTTAGTGCGGATTCATGATGACTCAGGTTGTTTCGATCATCTTGTTGAAGTGGTGAATTTCGGGTTGTGCGAATTCACTAAGGCTCGGGTAGTTCGGCCAACCTCGGTTGTTGAAGTAGTGAAGGAAGTGAATCTCGGGTAGTGCGAATTCACTAAGGTCCGGGTAGTTCGGCCAACCTTCATGTGGTTTGGGTTAAGGGGTAAACCTTATCGATATTGTTGATTATATACTTATTGTAGTGTTGTAGCTAATCTTGTGGCGTTAGCTTGGTGATTCGTAGCGTGTAGCTACTTTGTGTATTGTGCTCTTTTGTAGTTGTTTACCATGCGGATACGGTTCGCGTGATGGCGGCTCGGGTAAGCATGGGGAATTAGAGATGTTGGCTAGGTTGCTTTAGAAGATCTTGCTTTTGTACTCGATTAGGATTTGGGTAGCGTAGTCCCAAATCACCATGCTCGCTTTTGTGTAAATGTAACTTGTTGGGTCATAATGATTATAACCGGTTTATGATTTAGCTAAAGTATTATTTAACGTGTATTAAAAGGGAAAAAAAATTTATGGGCCGGTTTTAATACGGGTTGGGTTGTTTCAAAAATCTCATAATAATCTCTACATTCTCGTTGCCATTGATTATGTATCTAAATGGGTGGAAGCACAAGCTCTCTCAACTAACGATGTACGAGTTGTAGTCAACTTCTTAAAACATCTTTTTGCTAGGTTCGGAACACCGAAAGCTTTAATAAGTGATCGGGGTACTCATTTTTGTATTAATCAACTTGAGAAAGTTCTCAAAAGATATGGAGTAACTCATAAAATCTCAACCGCTTATCATCCAAAAACAAGTGGACAAGTTGAAAATACCAACCGAGCATTAAAACGTATTCTAGAAAAAACCGTAGGATCAAATCCGAAGGAATGGTCCATGAAATTGGAGGATGCACTCTGGGCTTTTAGAACACCTTACAAAACTCCAATTGGAACCACACCTTTTAAACTTGTTTACGGAAAAGCATGTCACCTTCCAGTAGAAATTGAGCATAAAGCATTTTGGGCTTTGAAGACATGTAATCTTGATTTGCATGAAGCCGGACGTCTACGGTTAAGTCAACTAAACGAATTAGAAGAATTAAGACATGAAGCATATGAAAATTCGTTAATCTATAAAGAAAGAACGAAGAAATGGCATGATAAAAGAATCAGAAGTTCAAAAGAATTTAAAGAAGGAGACAGAGTTCTTCTTTTCAATTTACGATTCAAGCTATTTCCTGAAAAATTGAAATCAAGATGGTCTGGACCATTTATAGTCAAAAGAGTTTTCCCATACGGAACAGTAGAATTAATAAATTCAAATGAGATTGAATTTAAAGTTAATGGTCACAGAGTTAAACATTACATACATGGTCCAATGGAAGTTGACAATGAAGTCAATCATAATTTCACCACCCAAGAAAACCCTCAGAATGAAAACATAAATACGTTATCAACAACATATGAAAAACTAAAATTGGAAGACGGGGAAGCTTCAAATTGGAGTGATGAAGAAGAATTCCTATACCAACCTCCCATTCCAAGAAACGAAGAAAAATGTGAACAAGAAGTTCAAGTAGTAGTGAAAGAACCAAGAAAAGATCATCCGGAAAAGGTTAACAACCCAACTCTACTTACTAAAGTAGGAGACCCAGGTGAATTTATCATTTCTTGCTTGCTTAATGATGGTGCTATGTATAATGGACTCGCAGATTTAGGAGCAAGTGCAAATGTTATGCCTCTTTCCTTATACAAAAGATTAGGTGTGGGTAAATTAAGACCAACCAGAATAGGTGTTCAATTATTTGATCAAACCATTAAACACCCAATTGAAATAGACAATAATTTACTTGTTAAAGTGGAAAGTTTGACCTTTGCTGCAAATTTCATAGTTATTAATATGGAGGAAGACCTTGATATTCCTCTAATTTTAGGTCGCCCATTTTTAGCAACCACCGAGGCATTCTTTGATGTAAGAGAAGGTAGAATGACACTTAGGCATGGTGATAAATCGGTCACCTTTGTGAATTGAAAGTTTCAATCTTCACCAACCAAAACTGTTGAACCAATAAAAACGCCTAAGTGTGGGGAAGATGAAGCAACACCCAATGATGACCTGTTAACAAAGAACCCCGTTATTGATACAAAATTAGATGAACCCGTTTTTAACAGTTCAACGAAGAAACTTTATAAACGGATTCAAGATTCTAGGATTAAGGGGAACTTTAAGTTATGTAACCGATTAGTATCCAATTTGTCGCCTAAAGAAAAGGCGATGTTAATTGAATTTGTGAATGTTACAGAGGAAATCAACAAATGGCTTGAAGCAAAAGTCAGAGATATGCAAGTTGTTGATGATCCAATTGAAGTTAATAATGAAGTTAATCACAATTTCGATACCACAGCTAACTAAGTTTGGGGAGAATCAAATGTTTTAAAGGATAATATAATGCTGTCTATAGTTAGATTTTCTGTTTTCGTTTAGTTCTCGAAAATGGAATCCGAATGGTCTTTCCCTAGCAGACCCTAAAGAACTAGTCTTCTCCCTCCATTCTGAATTTTTATTTCTTTTAGGTTTTACGAGATGAAGAATTCCTTTGATCTGAACCATGGTCTACTACTACTACATGTTATGATTACTAAACGTAATAATAACACCTTCCTGAGTGAACTGGTATCATTCATAAGAGGAAAAATGGATGAAGTGAGGAAAGAACTCAGGAAGAATCATCATAAGACACATTTTGGTAAAGGAAAATCAAAATCCGCAACAAAAAGAAGAGCACGCCACCTTGAAAGATGTCATAAATGCGGAAAATGGTCACACGAAGGTAAATGTTCGAACAATCAAACATATTCAAATACCGAAGTTGTTATTCTATGCAGAGAAGGACCGTTCATATGTTTAGAAGAAAAGTTATTGAAAATTCGAGGTTACGCTTACGTAGCTATGGAAAACCAAATCGAACGACTCTCCTATGAGTCGGCTAAAGCAGGTCTCTGAGAATTCTATCTCACAGGTAAGTATGTACAGTTTTTATTTGTTTTTATTTATTGCTTTTAACCTTTTGATAATAAACGCTGAATCATTCGTTATAAAGTATTAAATTGATATTCGATAAAATTAGGTATGCGAAACTGAAATTATTGATATCATACAAAAATTTAATTCATCACTACGAAATTTACCGTTTATTCATAAGGTATAAATATCTTTAATCAATCAATCCAAAATATTTCAGAAATTCGTCAGGAGTAAAACTAGGTAATATAGCCAAAATTACTTTACCCAAAAGAGGGGCGTATATTTTTGATAATATTTGATTGATTAAAGTGGGATAAAAGACCAAAAAGATTTTTAATTTTATTTTTACCATATTTTTAAAATTAATATTGTAAATTTTTAAAATCAATATATTTAAGTTTGTAAATATTTTAAAAAACTAATATTTTTAATATAAGTTTGTAAAACTAAAATATATAAATATTAATAATATTTAAATGAAATTTTATGCATTTTAAATTTAAGTTTGGTGTGAATTTAAAAACAAAATTTACTTTATTTCATTAAGTTAAAAATATGATTTCTAAAATTCGTCGTAAGTTGAAGACTAGGTTATGTAACTATAATTGCTTTACCCAAGGGCGGTGCGAGAAATTTTGTTATCATTATTTTTAATCTTATTGATTTAAAGTATGCCAAAAACATTTAAAAACCCCAAAAATCTTTGCTTTTAAAACAATCGCTTTAAAATGACAAATTTTAAAATTTTGTCGAGGGACGGACTAGGTAAACGTACTGAAACAACCTCGTCCTAAATAAAAAGGAAAACAAAATTTTAAATTTAATTAATTGTTTTATTATTAAAGATTTTATATATAAAATATATATATAAATATATATATATATATATATATATATATATATATATATATATATATATATATATATATATATATATATATATATATATATATATCCGCACTCGCGGAGGTTAGTGGGGTACCACATCCGCACTCGCGGAGATCCAAAATTCCAGACCAGGTTATCTGGTCGATGGACCAGTCCCCAAACACACACACCCACATATTTTCTGCGAAAAAACCCACAAAAACCATCTAAAAAAACGCGATTTTTCACCGTTAATCATCAAATTTCTTGCTAAAATCACGATGAGGAGATACTTGCCAAGAAGTTTTTCAAGGAAATCGGTAATTTCTACATCCAAACACTCTTTAATTCGGATTTTTAGTGTTCTTGAGCAAAATTATACCTAATTTGATTTTGATGATTTCTAGCTTAATTGTGCTTAAATTGTTCGTATATTATGCTTGTATAACCTAGATTGATGCTATTTAACATGATTAGAAGCCTTAAACTTCAAATTTTGAGTAATATAGGATTTGTGTTCTTGAGCAAAATTGGGGCTTTTTGATATAAACGGGTTATGTCTGAATTTTGTTGATGGTTCATGTTTAATTAAGTAGTGTAACATGTTCAGGTTGCTAAATGATCAAAACTTTGATCCTAAACATGATTTTTGAGTATTAAAGTGGACTTTTTGAGTCAAAAATGCATGAACTCGATTTAATTGATATGAATGCCATTTGGAACTCGTTTAATTGCTATGATGATTATTTTTGACATGATTTAGAAGATGAATGCTAAGGAACATTGTATACATTTTCATATATATTTATTTGTAAAAGTGTAGAATTGTTAATATTGTGAAAATGCGTATAAAGTTTAATATGGATTAAACATGTCATTATGATTGTTTTGATTTATAATTATGCTAACACTAATGCATATTTGGATGCAAAAAAAAATTGTGTTTAATGTGTTTTGCAGACTGAAAGGGGTGAATCTTCATCCGCATCTCGGGTTCGCAATGCTCCTCTTGAGAATGCAGATGAACAGGAAATTAACGACCAATACAGACAAAATATACCTCATCAAGTCATTTCATTTTCAAATATCCATGAGGCAGATTTACACCCAAACTTGAGGTTTGAAAGATTTTGGATAGAATATCCAAAATATCAAAGGAACTTACACACCCTTCAGTCTAATGATATTGAAGGACCCAGGATGATAGATTGGGAATCGTTAGAAACAGTGGGATTAGCCGAGCCAATCAAAGAATTACTTACACAAAGGTATGGTAATTCTGCTTTTAATGATTGGGAACGATTATTCAATATACGTAGGCCTGTATATAGAGAATGGTGTGTGGAATTATTATGTAGTGTTGAAATAAATGATCGGGTAGCTACCTTAACCGATCGGAGCTTTATTAGATTTTTGTTAGGAGGTGTGATGCGCCATATGTCTCTATTAGATATGGCTCGGGCTTTGTGTATATATACACCTGAGGAACTAGCATCTACTGATTGTTAAAGGTTGATAATTAATGGTAGAAGGGTAGATGAAAATTTTGATATGAATGGAATATGGAGTAGAATGACTAGCCATAACTGATTTCATGGGGGATATTACTCTTATACTGATATTGATAGAGCCGAGTTAAGAGTAATCCATAGGTTCTTAGCAAACTCAATTACACAGTGAGGTAGGAACAAAAAGAAGGTAAATGAAAACGATTTATTTTATCTCATGTGTATTCGAGACCCACAGAGCGCTGTGAGTATACCTTATTGTGTGGGTTATTATTTATCGGCTATGGTTAGGGGTATACGGCCTAATAGTATAATAGGAGGTGGTATCTTTGTTACTTTAATTGCTGAGTATCTCGGTGTCGATAGAAGTGAAGGGGGATTAATAATTGTAGCACCAGAACCCCTGATACAATTGGTTTGAAAGTATATCATGGTGTTAAGGTTTTAAAGACACGACATAACGCTGCAGCACCATATGATGGCAATCATCTACAGGTCGAAAGAGATCAGCAGCAAGGTAATACGGGAGGGGGGAATCAGATGACAAAAATGCAAATTTTTATGCCTCAACATGTGTATGAAATGGCTAGACAACGCGCATTTCAAGATTGGCAGTATGATCAAAACTAAATCATAAGTCATTGTGCACACATAAATACAAACTACATTACTACTCAAATGCCCATATTTCCTCCCTGAACTACACAGACCCGACCACCGTACCCTACATATGACCCAACTCAAGCATTCTACAGCACTTACGGCTATGAATGGAATCCCTACTGGAACCATTCTCATCAACCCTAATTTTCTTTTATGCCTATTTTTATTTATTTTGTAACTTGTAATTTTATACTTTTAATACTTCTTTTGATACTATAATAGTTTTTATAATTTTCTAACTTTTATTTTAATAATTTTTGAATGTGGGGTGATATACCCAACTTCAAAAATATGTATATATATGTTTGTAGTTTATCTCATGTACAAAACAGGGTAAAACAGCGCACTTTCAAAGACTGACATTATGTGACGACCCGGAAATTTTTGACCAAATTTAAACTTAATCTTTATATGATTTCGACACGATAAGCAAAGTCTGTAATATTGAAATCTCAAAAACTTTGAACGGTGTTCATGTAATCATTTACCCTTTGACCATTCCCGACGATTCACGAACAAATGTGTGTAAATAAATATGTATATATATATATATATATATATATATATATATATATATATATATATATGTGTGTGTGTGTGTGTGTGTGTGTGTGTATGTGTGTGTGTGTGTGTGTGTGTATAATAATTTGTATAATACCATTTGATCATTTGATTTAAGTATGTAAAGTAATTCACAAAATAAATAAGATATTATTAAAATAAATAAATATATATATGAACTATGTATACAATTAATATTATATACATGTTGAAATATATCTAATTTATATAAATGTTAAATATTCAAATGTGGTATAATAGGTATTACATAATTAATGAAATATAATTATATTAAATTTAATTATGAGTTAAAATATAGCTATTATATTACTTGTAAATATACATAATGATATTAAATTTATAATATTACTACTACTAATATTATTGTTATCATTATTAATATCATTATTTTTATAATTAGAAGTAAATTTAACTTTAGTTATTTTTATAATTATTATTAGTATTATTATTATTTAATAATTATCATTACCATTATCATTAAAAATCATTATTAACATTATTATTATTATGGTTAACATTTATATTAATTACAAAAGATATCATTATTGTTATTATTAATACTATCATAATATTATTAACACTTTTATTATTAATATCTTTAACAAGATTATTGATAATATTACTAATGAAATTGTATCATTAATAAAAAATTATTATTTAGTATTATTATTATTATTAGTAGTATTATTATTATTATTATTATTATTATTATTATTATTATTATTATTATTATATAATAAAAGAAAAACAGATATAAATAATGATTTGTTTCCTTTGTTACCTAATCTGTACTAATATTCGAAATCTAACACATATGTATCCAAAATCTGTTATAAGTCAGTATCAATTCTTCATTCTTCAGTACACTACAAAATCCAGTACAAGTAAATATCATTCTTTATTTTCTCTTTATGTACGATCGATTTCTTCTGTCATTGAATCTTGCTATACAACAAGAAATTACACCGATATATTACCTCATTCAATCACACTACAATACAACCTAATTCAACTTTTGGTACAAGCATCAATCAACTTCACACCTTCGGGCTTCATCTAAATCAAACAATTTCCATGTTCGATTACCACCTTGACCACCATCTAACCTCCACCGCCAATTATCTAACCACCATGAACAAACCAACAATAGAACAATCATCATTCTTCTTTTCTTTCTTTTTTGCTCGTCTATTATTTCTGTTTCAATTGTAACCCACACAAGAAAACCATCAACAACCCTACTATTGCATGCTTATTATTTTCAAACAAACTCATCATCACTCATATATTTTTTTTCTTCATCATCGAAAATCACTACAACCTCATCGATCATCACCACTCTTTTGTTTGTTGTACGACGAACAAGATCACCCCAAACCCATTCGAATTACAGCTGCTACCGCTACTGTTACGGGGTTTTCTTGTTTATGTTTCCAATCCAAAACGAAACCAAACCCAGGTAACCTGCTGCTACACTTATATTTTTTTCCTGTTTTCTTCTGTTAAACGAGCACCAACACCACCCAAAAATCCTATGCATATAACCACAAAAAAAACACAACCAAAACCATTAAACTTTCCTTTGTGTTTCTTCCTGTTCAATTTCTGTGAAACACTACATCACGAACCCACAAAAACCGCTATCTATTATTGTATATTTTTCTGTTTCCTGTACAAACGAACGAAGTGAATTTCACTGTGATATTTTTTTTTTCTCTCTTCTAACCAGCTACTACCGAAGGAGTTAAATAAGGAATGATGATGATTTCACTTCTTTTTCTTTTCCTTGGGGCCGACCCTCACTCAATTAGGAATCCCACAAACCTTATAACATCCAGCTGGTTTCGTAAATATACAGCGATATTTTTGTTCTTGTTTGTTTCGTGACCCACATCCCACTAATCTCTCTTGTCTTATGCTACAAACCGAACCCACATTAAAGTTATGATAATGGATTTAATTGTTTATTCATTTTCGATGGACGGTAGATGAAATGGGTTTGGAACTAGTTGTCGACATATATAGACTAGTGGGGACGAATTATAAATTGTTTATTGTGAGTCTCACCTCATCAATTACAAAAGTAACTAGACAACCTTTTTGTTCCAACTCTCATTTATTTTAATTACATATTAAATAGCATTGTGCAAACAAGTACCGTTTGGTTTAATCACTTGAATGATTTACGAGACCGTGAGAGTATTATATGATGAAAAGGAAGAGGAGGATGTTGATTAGATGATAAGAAATGATGATGAAAAACGATGTTGTTGTGAGGATTAAAATAAGAATGGTAGTGGAAATAAAAGTGAATGAGTTGGATGTGTTAATTATGAAAAGGGACCGACGTATTTTTTTTTATTTGTTGATTGTTACAGCGGTTTGAATTATCTTCTTGATGAAGCCGTATATCTAATTATTTATGTTGGGCCTGAGTAGTTACTGTTGGGCTCGTAAGCTTGTTATTGGGCCGAGATCCTTATTTCTGTTGGGCCGAGAATGAACCTATATTTCTGTTATATACGACTCATAAGAAAACAAGTGATACATGGTATAAGGAAGTTAATATAGTAAGGTACTATGATGATGGTAAATAAACTTTAAGGAAGATGGTATCATAAAGATGATCACGAAGTGAAGATTAAAAAGATGATGATGTATGGTGCATGGTGAATGACGTATGTGATAATGATAATGATAGATGATTATGTGGTGATGATGAGACGAACACTAGTATTGATATAGATGACATATAAGTGATGATGATTATGGTAGTGGTGGTCTTTGATTTAGTTGAACTATGTTAATCGTATGATGGCGGATGTCACGATTTAAGTAATAAAGAAAGTGAAATTTGAAACAGATGTAATTTGGGTTAAATAGAATCTAGAATGGTAATAATCAGAAAAGCAATGGCAGAGGAATGGTTTAAGTTATTATCGGGTTAGCGGGACGTCGCGGGTTCAAACCCGGACTTGGGCATTTTTCTTTTAAAGGCTACTTCTTTGAGGTAGTTTACTTATTACTCATTATTATTATTATTATTATTATTATTATTATTATTATTATTATTATTATTATTATTATTATTATTATTATTATTATTATTATTATTATTATTATTATTATTATTATTATTATTATTATTATTATTATTATTATTATTATTATTATTAAATTATTTATTAATTATTAACAAAATTATATCATAATTATTACTATTATCATTAAACGTTATTATTATTATCATTACAAACAAATTTTATTATTAGTACTATCTTTATCATTATATTAAAACTATTATTATTATTATTATTATTATTAGAATTATCATAATTAGTATTATTTTTATCATTATTATTATTATTGCCATTAATATATCAAATGAAGATTTCGATATAAAAATATATTTAAGATATAAAACCTAACCATATTAATACTTTTGTAATAAATATCTATATAAAGATAAATATATCTAAGTAAGTTATTAATAAAACACATGATATAAAATAACAAATAAAATCACTAATAATATATATTGTTCGATTACCATTACATGTATTAATATACGTGATTGAATAATAGGTTCGTGAATCCGAGGCCAACACTGCATTGTTCAGTTTCGTCATATGTATTTTTACTACAAAATACAGTATCGTGAGTTTCATTTGCTCCCTTTTACTCTTTATATTTTTGGGACTGAGAATACATGCGCTGTTTTTACAATCGCTTTATTAAATGCTTTTGAAATATATTTTGAACTACGAATACATAAAATGTTTTTATAAATGTTTGACGAGATAGACACAAGCAAAACATTCCTCGAATGAATTATTATGCAGACAGAAGTTCTGCGGATTATTATTGAATTATGTGGACATGATAATTGCCACCATTGAATTATGTAGACATAATAATTGCCACCATTGAATTATGTGGACATGATAATTGCCACCAATTGATGTGAATGTTATGTATCGAGAGAATGATTTTTATATATAGGTTATGTGTATTAGTTTTTGTGCACGAGATATGTGTACGGTTACTAAGATTTGTGAAGATGGTTTCGTACTCGAGAAAGGTGTACTGTATTTAAAAGATATCGCATGTACATTACAGGTGGGTATAGGATTCGGGCCCATTTGTACCATGCAGGATTTAAATCTTGTGGTCTATCAAAATGATGAATTTTATTGTTTTATGATAAACTTATGAACTCACCAACCTTTTGGTTGACACTTGAAAGCATGTTTATTCTCAGGTATGAAAGAAATCTTCCGCTGTGCATTTTGCTCAATTTAAGGACATTACTTGGAGTCGATCATCACTCTGGGATCAAATGTTGATGACTTCGTCCAGATGGATTAGGACGGGGCATTTCACATTAAGTTCAGCAAAAGCTATTAATTTTGACGACAAAACGAAAAACAAGTGTGATGTAACAACAGACGGAATGAACAAATGAAGTGTACCATTTATCATTCAAAACAAACGCCAATATGTTTGGAAATTTTGGTAAAATTTTAATCATTTTTCTACGCTAATCACCCTCAATAATTTAAATTGTTACTGATTTCTTGCAAATGAGGGCATTGCAAAATCTTAAGTGTGGGAATGGGTTAAATTCTTTCGGTTATTTTTTAAAAAAAATTTAATTTAAACACTTGGTTACTATTAAAAATACTAGTAACGCAGTAGTTGTATTAGAATCTAGTGCTCGCTGATAATAAAGAACAGCCCTAGTCTTATATACTGGCTACCCACTTCTAGTAAAATTTTTAAAAAATTTCAAATAAATGAATTCAAAATCATGTTTATACATATTTATGAACGATAAAACTAGATGTTAATACCGAAATTGTCGTTACCTCGTAAAGGACATAGATTGAGAAACAACCCAAAATGTTAGAAATCATTTAAAATGGAATAGAGAAGAATAAAAAGACAAAGAAAAGAAAATAAAAGCCAAGTGTGGGAAATTTTTACCAAGTTATTTAAATCACATATTACATATCTTTGTACAAATAATTAAAGATACTTTTATTTTGAACGATTTTATCAGTTTTACCCGATTTTTTATAATATATTTGAAAGAAATGTGCCACTTGATTTAAAAGAAAGTAAAGTCTTCCGAGAAAAAGACACGCGCTTCTTAATTTAGGTCAGGAAGTTGTCGTCCAGACCAGTTGTAGAGTTTACGAAAAACCTTGAAAAGTTTTCTCGAAAATCAGCTGAAAATCCACGGACCTCAGCATCAAACAGGGTTGCCAAGTGGTCAGACTTATCCTAACCATGAGAGGATCTGTCTCGTACAATGGGGGGCACCTGCAAATTTGCTTATAAGACTAATGAATCAGATTCCCAGAAAGGATAATCTCCTTAAAAGATCAAAAATCAGCTTTTAAGCCTGATATTACTCAATCCTTGAGATTGACCTTAAAGATTGAGAATTACAAACTCATAGAATTCGATGATATCTAAACTCGAGCTTGAACAAGAAAATATTTTGATCAAATTACAAACTGATCTGTTTTCTGAAAACCTACTTTTTATTTCGTTCATTACCATTGAACGTAAAAGCCTAAGAATTTTCCGGAATTCATTAGGTCACCTGAACCAAATCGGGTGTCAACCGTAAGAATGGTGGTTGCATAGCATGGTCGAAGACAGGACCTTGTGCCAGACCGAAAAAAATTATAGGGTGATCTTTACTATTGCTCTTACAAAGGATAGTAATTGCATCCAACACGATATAGACCATAATTATCTGCATGTCACGGGACATTGCCTTAACAGTTGCTTGTTCAACGCTTTCCTTTACAACCGGACGGTAGTTTACCGAAAGGTAATATACGGAGCAAGTAAACTGGACGTGTTATTTTCCTAATACAAGGTAGCAAGTGGGTGACACAAAACCGCAAGTTTTAAGCTAAAATTTTCAAATCTGAAACCCATAAAACCCACAAAAACATTTTGCAAACACCGGTGAAGGGTTATTCCGGAAAACTTATCTAGGATAAAAACTAGATTGAATTTTCAAAAGATCAAATGTTTTCATAAAGATCCAATTTTCTAACGGATCTAAATTTTTATAGTCATGTGGGACTGTAAACCACATCGTTACCATCATTGTTCATACCGCCGTATTGAAATCACTGATGTACAAAGTGTGAAGAATAAAGAAGTGATTCTAGTAAAGTTTTATTCAAGATCTATATTGCTTGAGGACAAGCAACGCTCAAGTGTGGGAATATTTGATAATGCTAAAAATGAACACATATTTTATAGCATTATCCTTCAAGAAAAACAAGCTTTTAGTTGCAATTGTTCTATTTACGAGTGATATTCGTTTAAATAATAAAAGGTGAAGACAAAAGATAGATTCGATGATTTGAAGACGCAAACGACCAAAAAGCTAAAAAGTACAAAGTACAATTCAAGTGGTTCAAATTATTGATGAGAAACGTCTAGAAATTACAAGGGTACAAGCCGTGAAACGCAAAGTACACGATATTAAATAGTACGCAAGGACGTTCAAAAATCCGGAACCGAGACATGAACCAACTATCAGCACGCGATGCAAGGGACCAAAAATTACAAGTCAATTATGCACAAGAATATAATATAATATAGAATTAATTATATATATTATTATATATTATAATTATAAGCAGCCCACGTTTAAATCACTATGGTGAGCTGGAATCCAAAGCTCCGCACTCGCAGAGCTGTGAAGCACGAAAACTCCGCAGTCGCGGAGCACAACAGTTCAAAGTGGGCCTATAAAAGGTCGCACATTCTGATCGATTTCATTACACCTTTTCTACTTCAATCTCTTAATCTATAGATATATATTTATAATTATAATTTCAATTTTAATTTAAGATTAATAATAATAAGGTTATGTTGGCGAATGTTTTAAGTTTGTAAGTCGAAATTTTGTCCGTGTAACACTACGCGATTAATACTCATTGTAAGTTATGTTCAACCTTTTTAAATTAATGTCTCGTAGCTAATTTATTATTATGTTTATTTAAGCCGAAGTAATCGTGATGTTGGACTAAATATTAAGACTGGGTTATTGGGCTTTGGACCATAATTGGGGTTTGGACAAAAGATCGACACTTGTGGAAATTAGACTATGGGCTATTAATGGACTTTATATTAACTAAACGATACCTCGTTAATTTAATATAAAGGTTACAATTTGATGTATCTATATATAACCACATACGCTTAATCGGGTACGGTGGGCTGGATATTTATAAATACGAATTATTGTTCATTTGACCGGACACGGGGATGGATTAATAGTCACTGGACTCATTAAAACAGGGGTGGATTACATTCAAGGGTAATTGGTGTAATTGTTAACAAAGTATTAAAACCTTGGATTACACGCAGTCGATAACATGGTGTATTCATTAAACAAAGTATTAAGACCTTGTTACAGTTCGAATCCCCAATTAGTTGGAATATTTGACTTCGGATAATAAGATTAATTTGATGAAGACTCTCGCACTTTATAATTATGACTGATGGACTATTATGGACAAAACCAGATGGACATATCGAATAATCCAGGACAAAGGACAATTAACCTATGGTAATAAATTAAAATCAACACGTCAACATCATGATTACGGAAGTTTAAATAAGCATAATTCCTTTATTTCATATTTCATCGTACTTTTATTTATCGTCATTTTATTTATCATACTTTAATTTATTGCACTTTTAATTATCTCATTTTTATTTATCGTCATTTACTTTACGCTTTAAATTAAGTTGTATTTTTATTTAATATTTTACATTAGGTTTTAATTGTGACTTAAGACATAAAATCGACAAACCGGTCACTAAACGGTAAAAACCCCCTTTTATAATAATAATAATAATATTACTTATATATATATTTGAAATGTCCCGTTCTTATTGATTAAAAACGTTCCATATTAATTGATTTCGTTGCGAGGTTTTGACCTTTATATGAGACGTTTTTCAAAGACTGCATTCATTTTAAAACAAACCATAACCTTTATTTCATAAATAAAGGTTTAAAAAGCTTTACATAGATTATCAAATAATGATAATCTAAAATATCCTGTTTACACACGACCATTACATAATGGTTTACAATACAAATATGTTACATCGAAATCAGTTTCTTGAATGCAGTTTTTACACAATATCATACAAACATGGACTCCAAATCTTGTCCTTATTTTAGTATGCAACAGCAGAAGCTCTTAGTATTCACCTAAGAATAAACATGCTTTAAACGTCAACAAAAATGTTGGTGAGTTATAGGTTTAACCTATATATATCAAATCGTAACAATAGACCACAAGATTTCATATTTCAATACACATCCCATACATAGAGATAAAAATCATTCATATGGTGAACATCTGGTAACCGACATTAACAAGATACATATATAAGAATATCCCCATCATTCCGGGACACCCTTCGGATATGATATAAATTTCAAAGTACTAAAGCATCCGGTACTTTGGATGGGGCTTGTTGGGTCTAATAGATCTATCTTTAGGATTCGCGTCAATTAGGGTGTCTGTTCCCTAATTCTTAGATTACCAGACTTAATAAAAAGGGGCATACTCGATTTCGATAATTCAACCATAGAATGTAGTTTCACGTACTTGTGTCTATTTTGTAAATCATTTATAAAACCTGCATGTATTCTCATCCCAAAAATATTAGATTTTAAAAGTGGGACTATAACTCACATTCACAGATTTTTTACTTCGTCGGGAAGTAAGACTTGGCCACTGGTTGATTCAAGAACCTATAATAATATATACATATATATCAAAGTATGTTCAAAATATATTTACAATACTTTTAATACATTTTGATGTTTTAAGTTTATTAAGTCAGCTGTCCTCGTTAGTAACCTACAACTAGTTGTCCACAGTTAGATGTACAGAAATAAATCGATAAATATTATCTTGAATCAATCCACGACCCAGTGTATACGTATCTCAGTATTGATCACAACTCAAACTATATATATTTTGGAATCAACCTCAACCCTGTATAGCTAACTCCAACATTCACATATAGAGTGTCTATGGTTGTTCCGAAATATATATAGATGTGTCGACATGATAGGTCGAAACATTGTATACGTGTCTATGGTATCTCAAGATTACATAATATACAATACAAGTTGATTAAGTTATGGTTGGAATAGATTTGTTACCAATTTTCACGTAGCTAAAATGAGTAGTTTTTACCAATTTTGTTTTGCTCGCCATTTATTCGTTTCTAATCCGTTTTGAGTGATTTAAGCGGCCACGGTTTCGTATTGAACTTGAATTTATGAAACTAAACAGAAAAGGTATAGGTTTATAGTCGAAAATACAAGTTACAAGTCATTTTTGAAAGAGTTAGTCATTTTCGTCGAAAGAACGACATCTTGATGACTGTTTTGAAAAACATACTTTCACTTTGAGTTTAACCATGATTTTTGGATATGGTTTCATGTTCATAAGAAAAATCATTTTCCCAGAAGTATAGCTTTTAAATCAAAGTTTTTCATAGTTTTAATTATCCAAACCAAAACAGCCCCCGGTTGTAACTACGACGGCGTAAATCCGGTTTTATGGTGTTTATCGTGTTTTCGGGTTTTAAATCGTTAAGTTAGCATATCATATAGATATAGATCATGTGTATAGTTGATTTTAAAAGTGTAGTTAGAAGGATTAACTTTATTTGCGAACAAGTTTAGAATTAACTAAACTATGTTCTAGTGATTACTAGTTTACCACTTCGAATATGATAGCTTTTTATGTATGAATTGAATGATGTTATGAACATCATTACTACCTTAAGTTACTTGGATAAACCTATTGCAAAAGAAAAAAATGGATCTAGCTTCAACGGATCCTTGGATGGCTCGAAGTTCTTGAAGCAGAATCATGACACGAAAACAAGTTCAAGTAATATTATCACTTGAAATAAGATTGTTATAGTTATAGAAATTGAACCAAAGTTTGAATATGATTATTACCTTGTATTAGAATGATAACCTACTGTAAGAAACAAAGATTTCTTGAGGTTGGATGATCACCTTACAAGATTGGAAGTGAGCTAACAAACTTGAAAGTATTCTTGATTTTATGAAACTAGAACTTTTGGAATTTATGAAGAACACTTAGAACTTGAAGATAGAACTTGAGAGAGATCAATTAGATGAAGAAAATTGAAGAATGAAAGTGTTTGTAGGTGTTTTTGGTCGTTGGTGTATGGATTAGATATAAAGGATATGTAATTTTGTTTTCATGTAAATAAGTCATGAATGATTACTCATATTTTTGTAATTTTATGAGATATTTCATGCTAGTTGCCAAATGATGGTTCCCACATGTGTTAGGTGACTCACATAGGCTGCTAAGAACTGATCATTGGAGTGTATATACCAATAGTACATACATCTAAAAGCTGTGTATTGTACGAGTACGAATACGGGTGCATACGAGTAGAATTGTTGATGAAACTGAACGACGATGTAATTGTAAGCATTTTTGTTAAGTAGAAGTATTTTGATAAGTGTCTTGAAGTCTTTCAAAAATGTATGAATACATATTAAAACACTACATGTATATACATTTTAACTGAGTCGTTAAGTCATCGTTAGTCGTTACATGTAAGTGTTGTTTTGAAACCTTTAGGTTAACGATCTTGTTAAGTGTTGTTAACCCAATGTTTATAATATCAAATGAGATTTTAAATTATTATATTATCATGATATTATGATGTATAAATATCTCTTAATATGATATATATACATTAAATGTCGTTACAACGATAATCGTTACATATATGTCTCGTTTCAAAATCATTAAGTTAGTAGTCTTGTTTTTACATATGTAGTTCATTGTTAATATACTTAATGATATGTTTACTTATCATAATATCATGTTAACTATATATATATATATATATATATATATATATATATCCATATATATGTCATCATATAGGTTTTACAAGTTTTAACGTTCGTGAATCATCGGTCAACTTGGGTGGTCAATTGTCTATATTAAACCTATTTCAATTAATCAAGTCTTAACAAGTTTGATTGTTTAACATGTTGGAAACACTTAATCATGTAAATAACAATTTCATTTAATATATATATAAACATGGAAAAGTTTGGGTCACTACAATATTGATACAAATATAGTTTAAAATAAATATAGCGTTAAACTCATCTAGCCCCCTGCGGAACAAACCGGACTTACTAAAAACTATACTAATTTACGATTAGGTACACTGCCTATAGTGTTGTAGCAAGGTTTAGGTATATCCACTCTATAAATAAATAAATAACTTGTGTAAAATTGTATCATATTTAATAGTATTTTGCAATAAAAATATAACTATTTCACAACACTTCCATAATCACTAAACCTAGTGATTAAACCCATTATCAAAACCTAATCAAGGCCAAATCATCAACCAACCCAAAACCCGACAAGTGACAAGAATAACTAGTCACCATAAACCCACTTCATCATCAAAAGGGGTTTCACAACAAATCAAGCTCAATCCCTAACTTGAATATCAAATCTAACAAATGAAATTCGGAGTTTGAACTTAACAATACTACCACAACGTAGCCGTGAACGAAATGAACAACTTTAAAACCCGAGCTTTGGTGAGAATCCAACTCCTTCTTCTCCAAATGAAGCTTCCTCTCTCTAAAACACTTTCTCTCTCTAGGGTTTGAAGATGAGAGTGTTTGTGGTGTAGAAATGAGGATAAGATGATCAATGGATCAGCTTTGAAGGCTCCAAACTGACCCAAGTGAAATGACCAAAATGCCCATCATTTAACTCAAAATAGAAAAATACAAAATTCTGTCGCTGGCAGGGTGCGCGGCGCGCACAATGATCTGAGCAGTTTCTAATCTTTTAAATTCACACTACGTTTTACGCCATTTATGCACACCATTTATACTTTATGAACAATAAATATTAGGGTCTTACAATGCATATGTTTGTGTTTTTGTCCTCCTTAACTTTTCAACTAGTCAAACTCATGCCCTTGTCTACACTAGTACTAAGTTCATAGCTTTTAAGTCCCGACACCAATGAACCCCTTAAGTCTAATTAGAAATACCCCATACCACATGTCATACCCCGTCCTAATCCATCTGGACGAAGTCACCAACATCTGGTCCCATTGCGATGATCGACTCCAAAAAATGTCTTTAAAATGAGCAAATGCACAGCGGAAGATTTCTTTCATACCTGAGAATAAACATGCTTTAAAGTGTCAACCAAAAGGTTGGTGAGTTCATAAGTTTATCGTAAACAATAAAATTCATCATTTTGATAGACCACAAGATTTAAATGCTGCATGGTACAAATGGGCCCGAATCCTACACCCACCTGTAATGTACATGCGATATCTTTTAAATACAGTACACCTTTCTCGTGTACGCAATCCATTTTTCATAAATCTTAGTAACCGTATACATATTTCGTGCACAAAAACTAATACACATAACCTGTGTATAAAAATCATTCTCTCGATACATAACATTCACATCAACTGGTGGCAATTATCATGTCCACATAATTCAATGGTGGCAATTATCATGTCCACATAATTCAGCGGTGGCAATTATCATGTCCACATAATTCAATGGTGGCGATTATCATGTCCACATAATTCAATAATAATCCGCAGAACTTCTGTCTGCATAATAATTTATTCGAAGAATGTTTTGCTTGTGTCTATCTCGTCAAATATTTATAAAAGCATTTCATGTATTCGCAGTTCAAAATATATTTCAAAAGCATTTAATAAAGCAGTTGTAAAAACAGCGCATGTATTCTCAGTCCCAAAAATGTAGAGTTAAAGGGAGCAAATGAACTCACGATATTGTATTTCGTAGCAAATATGCCTACGGTGGCACTGAACAAGTGCAGGGTTGACTTCGGATTCACGAACCTATATCATTTATATATATATATTAATACATATAATAGTAATCGAACAAAATTTATATATTATTAGTGATTTAATTGTTATTTTATGTATGTGTTTCATTAACGACCTAATTAGTTATATTTATTAATATAAAATATTAATATAGTTATGTTAGATGTAGTAAATATATTTTGTATAAATAGTATTTGTTGTATTGGTAATAATAATACTAATGATCATATTATTAATACAAATAATGATAATAATAATAATAATAATAATAATAATAATAATAATAATAATAATAATAATAATAATAATAATAATAATAATAATAATAATAATAATAATAATGTAAAAAATTAATAATAATTTTAATGTTAGAAGTAATAATGATGATAATAATAATAATAATAATAATGTTAATAATAGTAATAACAATAATATTCATAATACTTAGTAGTAGTAATACTAATAATAATAATAATAATAATAATAATAATAATAATAATAATAATAATAATAATAATAATAATAATAATAATAATAATAATAATACTAATAATAATACTAATAATGATACGCTAATAATAATAGTAATGGTACTAGTAATACTACCTCAAAGAAGTAGCTCTTTAAAAAAAAATGCCCAAGTCCAGGCTTGAACTCGCGACCTCCCGCTAACCCGATAACAACCTAAACCAATACTTTGTCTGTTTCATTTCTGATTTAGAACACAGACTAAAATATGTAATCCGTATTATTCTGTTATTCATTTTCTTAACTTCTATCATTATCAATACCATATACACCATTCTTTAACTCATCATCATCATACGTTTATTATCACAAAATCATGATTATCATTATGATCATCATTTAACCATAATCAGCTCGTCCCTGTAACATCTTCTATCTATCTTGCTGAACATTATTGTGCATCTTTACAGCTAACATCATCATCTAACTTACACAATTGAGTTTTAGGTTTTGGCCCATGTAATACCCAAAAGATGACAGCCCAAAGAAACAGAAATATGTGGCCCAACAATGAAAAGCAAGTTCTCGGCCCATGTTGAAATCTAAAGCTCAGAATATTTTCGGTTCTTTTTCTAAAAAGAAAGCCATAGTCTAGAATCGAACACCCGACCTTTCGTTACACACACACACTCCTTAACCATTACTACTATTACTTTCTTGATTTAATTTCTAAACTAACCTATAAAACCCGTTTTGGCCTGCTGTCATCTTCTTCTTTGCTCGATAACTTCACAAACATCTAACATCACTTTAATCATATTCATATCGTTTCATCATTCAACATGCTCATAACATCATCATAAAATTATACCACGGTTACCACCATCATCTAATCTTAACTATCATCATCATGTTTTATCTATATTGCTATCATCATTCTAACATAACCCTTGTGATCATCATCATTATCTTCGCTTATTCATCACCATATTGTTAATTATGAACCATCACTCATCGCCATTTTAAACTATAATTATCATAATCATATCAATATTATCATTCTTAAATCTTAATATCTAATGTAATTTAATCCCACTTAATTAACATATCGGCCCACTAGTAACCTACTCAACTTTTTGTTATGGTTTTAATTCACCAAGGCCCTACAACAACCAAAGAAATAACAAGTACCTCCAAGTGGTTTAAAAACTTTACTTGTTGTCGGTCATCTCAACCTAAAGCTTGTCCCTTATTATTATTTTAGCCTTCCATTTTAATATTTTAGTTAGAAAAGCACTTGATAAAGTAGCTAGGATAGTGGAGTACATCATAAATGATGGGACAATGTATATATGGCTCAAACTAGAATAGCATGTGCGAGTGTTTTTAAAACAGAAACAAATAAGGTGCAGCAGTTTTTGATGGAAGATAAAATACATGTGATGGTGGTGGTGTCGTGTCTTAGTTCAAACAGAAGGAAAAACCTTGCAGCTGTAGTAACTCAAATGGGTGGTTGTGGGGTAGATTTTTGGGTGACAACAAGGAGCAGCAGCTGCAGCTATACCGTAACAATTTGTGGCGGGTTAAAGGTGGTTTGTGATTCTTACTTCAACCAGAAATGGCAGACAACAATGATAACGGGTGGTGTTCGAAATTGGTGAGCATTTGGTGGTTGGATGTGACAAGAGTCTGCAGTAATTTACGATGGGTTTTTGAAGAAGAAGAAGAAGAAGAAGAAGAAGAAGAAGAAGGTAAGAGGTATGAATGATGGTTTGGTTGTTGTCTGAGTGTATACTTATATATTAGTTTTTGTAGTAAGGTGACAAACTTAGAGACAATGATCAATCACGAATAAGAAAAAAAAAGGAGACAGAGATGTTCAACAGAATTTGGATCTTTCTGTTTAGTTTTATTCTCATCAGTTTGCAGAAGGAATAGGTGAATGAGACTGGTAACAAATAAATTTAAATAGTACGTCCTTGACTCAGTAAAATCAAAAAGGTGATGGGTTGTTGAAGAAATCACAAGGAAAAATTTATGAGTGGGTTCAAGCAAATGGTGTAGTTGATTGGTTGCTGTAGCAACAAATTGATGGCTAACAAAATTGAATGATTCGAACAAAGAAATAAAGATGATGTTGAAGTGAAACGGTTTCGTACAATTATCCAACGTTGATATCTAACACATTTAGGTAGGAATTAAAATTATAGAAAGTTGATGTTGATCATAAATATGTATATGTTTATATAAAGAATAAGATGTGTAGCATAAGTATATAAAAATATATAGAGTATGACACAGATGATCGAATATGGTGAAGAAGGGATAAGACAACACCATGGTCCCAGCTTGTTAAGTGTTTGATATAAAATACGGCAGGTGGGTTGAAGGCATTCTATATATGCATATAATATCTGTAAAGTATTAAAATAAATAGTATAATAACAATATTATAGTACATGTGATTTGAAATGAATCAGAATTAAACAGTAAGCCATAGAATTATTCGTTTCCAGAATTCAATATGCACATTTACATACATATGCATACAAACACAGTGGTAAATAAAATAAAATAATATAATACTTATTATGATCAAAGAAGAATCAAACGTGCATCTAACTAAAATATCTTACCGACAGTTTTCACGAACTATTATTTCGTACTCCGTGGTTACTCAGTGGCGGCTAAAAGTTCTCAGAAAAATTCCAAATTTTTAAATTAAATTCCTTTATTTATTTCAGTCATTATGTTATAAAATTCGATCATTAATTTATTAAATAAAATTTACATCAACTGTCCCTCTCGATTCTGGGTAAAATATAAAAAGTGTTAAAATTTAATAAGTAGATCCTAAATATACTTTTAATAAGCCTATAACTTATATAACACATTTTTGGATCACCTTTTATTTTAAAATCATATAAGTTCGTTTTTAACTTGATTAATAACCATCAAAATGATAAACGAGTGCTACGAGCGTTTATTAAATAAATTCTAAATTATATATATTCAATGTACTTTTCATATATAGATATATTTATAGTAATGTCATGTATTATATATATATATATATATATATATATATATATATATATATATATATATATATATATATATATACAGATAGTGGTTCGTGAATCGTCGAAAATAGTCGAAGGTCAAATAGATATCTGAAACAGTTCAAAATTTTTGAGATTTAGTTTAAAAGACTTTGCTTATCGTGTCGAAACCATATAAAGATTAAGTTTAAATTTGGTCGGAATTTCCCGAGTCGTCACACCACAAGCTTGATGAGATGGATTTTGGTTACATTGCCCATTTGTACTAGGCATCACATGGAAGGTGTAGGTACTTTTGTGAAGTTAGAAGGAGTCTTGCATTTTTGACTTGACATTTCAACGAGAACGAATTTTATGCCTCAGTGGTCCATGCTTTATAAGGCACTCATTTCACAATTTTTGGCATACACTTCTTCTACTCTCTTTTTTCATCATTTTTTTTCTATGCCTCAGTGGTCCATGCTTTTTAGGGCAATCGTTTCACAATTTTTGGCATATATATTTTTAAATTCGTCTCTTTCACTTCCTCCTCCTTTTTCTTTTCTTTTCTCATTTTTTTCTTTTCATGATAGCACACAGCATATAACATTTTAAGAGCATTTGGGATGTAATGGTGAATATGTGGTGATGATGACAATGATATATAGATATATGTATATAATGTAGATGATGGTTGTTGGGTATGGTGAATATCATTGTCATAGCTTGTGATATAAAGTACCCCCTTTCGACCTTTGCCTAGGGAAGAGTAAACTCTACAAGTGTTGCGTTGGTGACTATCATCATTATTATGCACTTTCATAGTAGTGAGTAAATCGTGGAATCCATTGTGGAACCTAGGAAACCACTCTGAGTCAAACTAATTAAACATCCACAAAAACTATAGCATGATAGCTAGTTATAATTGCCATGCTAATTTAAACTAATTATGTGTTAGCAAAAATGAGTTGTGTTGCCACCTAATGTTACCAAATCTAAACAAAATAAAGTAAGATTAAATTTGACATCAATAACCAAAAATCAAGGGTAGGAATTGGAATTTGGTTTTCTTTGGTTGTCATTCTAAAGGCTCAGGCTGCTAATGGTATCTAATTGATTCTAGTACACAATTGTGTACTAACGACCTGGGTGGACTGGCTTTCAAAATGGTGTAAAATAAAAATGGTTAAAAATCCTAAGGTGTTTCTTTATCATTCATGTTACCTAGCATACAACAATAGAATCTCATTTTCAACCTTTATTTTCTCCATAAGAGTACATTTTCTTAAAGTTAACTAGTCAAGGTCAACAATGTCAAATGCCCACACTATCATTCCTCACCAGCCAAATCCAAACTTTCAAGTTAATTCTCAATCACTATGGGTACTCTCATGGGTCAACATCTCAATTATAGCTTTAAAATCAAAAATTAAAATTTTTACCACCTAGGCAATTAAAACCATTTATTTCATAACTCCTTTGAACAACAGGCATTTTCAAGCTAAGCCAAATGTGCAAATTTCCTTCCTCCCCCCCACACTTAAGTCATGCTACGTCCTCGTATGCATGTTTAGAAATTATCTTAGACAAAAGTGAGGAAATTAAACAAAGAGAAAGAAGAAAAAGAACAATATTATCCGGGATCAAAAGCAACTTCCCAATACCATTGTGACAAGTACACTAACTCCCATTTCATCACACAACATGTTCCTTCCATCCAACTTTATTCTTACAAAACAAAAACAAAAACAAAAGAAAAGATAAAAACTAACTAGCCCACTTTCGGAGGGATCCCGCTTTAAACTACCCGATTCCCTCGGGTGGACGAGTTTTGTCTCATGAGGGCTTGCAGTGAACATACCCACAAAGTTCATTTAACTACTTAAAATAAAATAAAATAAAATAAAATAAGAAAAATAAAAGAAAATAAAAGTGTACATGTTATTACAGACGGAGCACATGACCTGATTAAAATCAGAGAGGCTCATCCCATTCGGGGATCAGGACCAAATATACTATCAAATAAGCTCCTCGATAATGGTGCCATGTTGAACACCGACTTCCTGCCCTCCTCTCTAGCGTTCTCCATATCCGGTGGTAGTGGCGTGGGTTGCTGATAAAATAATGGTGGTGCCACAAATGGTGCAGGTGGATTCACATATTCCACACCTGATGCAAACCCTGAAGTATAGGTCGTGTAATCAATCGGCTCATAATATTGTGTAACCGGCCGATGTTGTAACATATCCTCATATTGATGCCTTCGGTTATCCCTTTCAAAAACATCCTGTTGATATCGCTCAGTCAGGTAAATTTGAACCCTAGCTGCATCAAGAAGGGTGTTTTGTCGCTCCGCCATCCTATTCCACCTCTGTTCATCTATTTGCACATATCTCCTACCCCTACTCATTCCCTCACCTTGAGGGTTATAATCCGGATCAGCCCTATCATTTATATCCTCAACAGCTCGAGTAATCCGCTCAACTGAATCCGCTGAATCGTAGTCATCTTCTTCATCAGGAAGCTCGTCATCCTCTACCACAAAAGTATATCGCTCCACATAAGCTGGATTCTCTATTACATAACCATCCCCTTGTCGCATAAACTCGAACCCGGGAACCTTTTATTTTACTTTCTTAATTTCCTCCCTTTTTCCTTTGGGATTATTCGAAACCCCTCCATTCCTCCACAAAAAGAATGACAAAAACATCATATAAGGGATCACCGCCCTTTGCTTCAGTTGCTCTCGACATTCCCAAATCCAGGTCATCATAACCAATCGTAACGATGGTACCATTGAGTTAGTTACCATAGCATACAATAAAGGTAACTCACGCATTCGAACCAACATAAGATCACTTTTTCTCTGAAGTATGTTGTATTCAATCACCGTGGACAACAACCTTGGAATAATTTTTAGCTTGTTTCTTGAAAGCTCAAAGTTCTCGACATCGTGTCGATCGACGTGAAATAGCGTTTTCACCACCGTAACATAACTATCAGCCGATACTTTGAACAACTCTTTGGCAGTCGGATAATCGTACCCATTCTTCCCCTCAATTCTTATCCCTGCATCATACGGGAGGTCTGGATGTGCTACCTGATTGAAAGTATCCATTCGCATTGGAATCACAGTGTTTCCCACCTTACCCTCCAAGACCAATGTATGTGGAAAATTATCTCCTGGAACCCATTTTAAAGTAGACAGCCAGTTAAACACCTGTGTGGGATAAGTCATCTCCCAAGAGCAGTTCAGCTGTGTACTTGGGAAACCCATTTGAACTGGTTGTAGTGCAGCTTCCCATCCCCAGTCTGAAAATATCTGAAAAGTCTCATATTTTCTCCACACACTTGCAGTTTTGTATCTTTCACAGAAAGTGTTTCTCAAGAGCTGTTCCTTCTTTTCTGTATACAAATAAACTTGCCACTCGTAAGATAATTCACTTAGCCACTTCTTATCCATCCAATTCGGGGTGGTTTCTTGTTGGTTACCACGGCTTCTCTTACCTCGTCCAAACATTTTCTGCAATTACACAATCTCAACAAATAATTTAGTACTTAAATAAAACACATTACATGTTATTGCTTAAAATATCACATTATGAACTTTTAGCAATACATGCAAATCCTAACCTCATGCTCTAAATCAACATATCAATCTTTTATAACCCCTTATTTTCCTCATTTAACCACAAGACTCTTACTTCAAAATGTTATGCATTATCATCACTATTAATCAACCCCTTTTTTCAAGTAAACATCGTATAAGATTGCAATCACCATTCTAAAGAAAACTATAAACTTTATTACCTAACAACCTTGCATTAACATTTAACAATCACTACATTAAACATTAAACATTGAAGACACACATTCTAATCACAAACATCACCAATTCTCGGTCAATGTCAACCCTAGTCAACTACTTGGGAGCACTCAACAAGATATAACCTAAGCCTTTAAATTGATCATGCATACATATCCTATTAACATATTTAGGCACAATTAACAATAGCTAGAATATAAACAATGCTTAAGCATAATTAATTCGGATTACTTCTAGCACATAAACATGAAAGTAACAAAAATCCTAAATTGATAATCAAAAGCAATAAAAAAAACACAAGAATGATGATTACCTTGATGTGAAAACACTTAAATTGAATGAATACTTGAAGAATTAAACCCCAAAAATTGAAACCCTCAAACTTAGGTTTTGGTCAAGAACACGAATCAACACCCAATTTGAATAATTTTGTAAAGATTTGGATGTTTTTGTGAAGTGTTATGATGAATTGATGATGTTTTAAGCTTCAATTTGTTGTTTAGATGATGAAAAATTAAGGTTTAGAGTGATGGTGGTCGTGGTTAATGGCTGCACATGAGTAATATATATATATATATATATATATATATATATATATATATATATATATATATATATATATATATATATATATATATATATATATATATATATATATATAATTTTTCTCCATTCAAAACCTTTAAAACCGGCACCAACACATTTGCACTGGCGTAAAATACGCCAAGTGTGGCGTAAAATACGCCTTCACAATTTCTGGCGTAAAAACTGGCGTATTTTTACGCCCAAGTTGGGATTTTGTGCTGAGCCACGAGTAACAATGGCTTAAAATACGCCAAAAATGGCGTAAAATACGCCAGTACTCAGGTATTGAATAATTTTTAACTTTCCCATTTTTTTACATTTTTTCGGACAACTCGTTTTTGGGACTAAAAACTCGACCCCCTCCCACACTTTGAGCATTGCATTGTCCTCAATGCACAAAGTTAGAGATAGTCATTAAACCGAACCATTTTGAAGCCTTAAAATTGGTCCATTGCCCTGCCCGCATGTACAAAAACAAAATAAAACACCCAACAACTTACAAACTTTACAAAGGTGTGCGGATTTTTTTGATGGAGTCGCGCACTCGACTCCTCTTCCATGCTTTAGCAACCATCGGGATCCTCAACTCTGATGTTGCTAAAGTCGAATTCCCTTACAAATCTATCGTCGAGAGTGATCATAATATCCTCATATTTAATCAGCAACGTTCCCGTGTCAAAGTCCAGCGACATCCTTGTTGTTGCTAAAAACCCACGCCCCAACACAATTGGAGTGTTTTTATCCGGCTCACAATCCATAATGAAGAAATCTTCTTTATAACCAATACCGTGGATAATAAACGGAACATCTACCGCAACCCCAATTGGGTTATCAAAGGTTTGATTCCCAAACCGGATCCTCGTAGTAGTTCGAACTAACTCCCGAATGCCTATAGACTTTGCAATTTTGGCTGGCATCATATTAATGCTTGCACCCGAGTCTAACAATGCCGAGTAAATTATTTCATTTTGAAACTGACATACAACCAAAAACTCCCCCGGATCTCTATATCTTATACGAGGCTTGAATTCACATTGTGGTTTAGGTTTAATATACTCAACTTCAATAGTCCAACCCTCATCATCAACAAAAGACGTTTGGTGTTGTTCATGAACGTGTCCGTGTTTTCTTTACCCCACATATTCTCTAGCATCTCTCGGATCTCTTCTACATCTACATTCGGTTCCTTTTCTAATTTAGGTGCTTTCTTAACCGTGTTAACACTAATGGTTTCAACTTTGCTTGAACTCGCATCACTCTTCCTTTTCAATTGTTTTTCCAAGTAGAAGAGAAAAGAGTTTTCTTCTTCAATGATGTCTAAAAGTACATCACGTTCTTCCGGTCTTAATTCGAACAACATCTTCTCGGTTAGCTTGTGGTCACCCCTAGCTTTCTTGAATTCTTTATACTTTTGTTTCATTGAATCATATAGAATTTCAGCTTTTCATCTTCACTCAACTCGGAATCTAAGCGTTGATCGAGACGAATACCCCCACATTCAACACTTTGATAAATCTCCTCCATGTCTATCGTATCACCAACCACTTCCTCGCTAACTTCTCCATTCAGTTCAGTCTCTTGTACCCCAAGCATCATGCAATAATCCTCTTCAAACTCTCTCTCAACTATATAGGCCGAAGAAAACCGCATGTTTTCCGAATTACAAAATCTAAAAGTTCCGTTTCCTCCTTCAAAAGTGATAGCTCCCGCCCCCGGGTCTATTTTACAACCAGCAGTTGCAATGAATCCACGCCCTACTAATAATGGAACATCTTCATCCATTGGCATATCAAAAATGGTGAATGGTACCTCAAGGAAAACACCTTTCACACTAACCATCACATTTCGAAGAATCCCACATGCCCTACACTTGGTATTGTTGCCAAGTATGATTACCGCATCCGATTTCCTCAACTCACATAAAGTACACTCATCATGAAATAATCATTTGTACATTTCATATGACATGATATTGATGGATGATCCTGAATCGGCAATCACTTTGAATTCTTGGTGATTGCTAACAAGGTGAGGTAATATTCCAATGAAACTTAATTCGAAAAATATTTTACCCGGATCTTCTTCTTGATAAAGAATCTCCGGCCTTCCCTTGGCATCTTCTTCCAATGACAACTTTTTATCGAACTCATCAAAACATTCATCCGAAATAACCTCGGTTACCGCGTCCTCGGGTACATCATCAAATCGCCCATCATCAACCCACACATCACAATTGGGCATATGACTAATAGTAACATTTTGATCAAGCCACGCATCAATACTCTCTTTACTAATATGATTCCCCAATTCGTTCACCCGAATTGTTCTAAGTTGATGGACTTTCATGGGCACAAAGTGAACCGTTTCAACTACTTTGGACTTTTCAAGTGATGTATTTAAAGCGATTTTTAACCGTTGCCCATTAACTAAGAATGGTTCTCCGCCTTTTGGATCTTGTATCTCAATCACCCCATGCGAAGTAACCTTAGTGACAACATACGGCCCATTCCATTTACTTTTCAATTTCCCCGCAACCTTGAATTAAATAGCCACACATTTTGCCCTACCACAAAAGTTCTCCTTACAATTTGCTTATCATGAAATGCTTTCGTTTTCTCTTTGTAGATTTTTGAACTTTCATAAGCATCGCGTCTCAATTCATCTAGCTCCGATAGGTCTAACTTTCTTGCTTTTCCTGCCTCATCCATGTTCATGTTCACCTGTTCAATAGCCCACTCTGCACGATGCTCAATTTCAACAGGTAAGTGACATGCCTTCCCATAAACAAGTCGATAAGGTCAAGTACCAATAGGGGTTTTATAAGTTGTCCCGTAAGCCCAAAGCGCATCGTCTAGTCTTAAAGACCAATCTTTGCGATTGGGATTTACGGTTTTTTCTAAAATCCTTTTTAATTCCCTATTAGATACTTCCACTTGCCCACTTGTTTGGGGATGGTAAGGCGTAGCAATTCGGTGATTTACCCCATAATCCCTTAAAAGTTTAGCAAAATGTGAGTTCTTAAAGTGTGAACCCCCATCACTAATTATGGCCTTAGGTACACCGTGACGACAAAAAATATTTTTCTTAACAAACTTTAGGACAACTTTGTGGTCATTAGTCCGAGTAGCCTCAGCCTCCACCCATTTGGAGACATAATCAATGGCTACTAATATGTACTCAAACCCGAAAGACGATGGAAAAGGTCCTATAAAATCTATGCCCCAAACATCAAAAATGTCACAAATCAAAATTGGGTTCATGGGCATTTCATTACATTTATAGATCCCCCCCCCCATCTGTTGACACCTAGCACAATTTTTAACATACTCACATGCGTCTCTGAAAATAGTAGGCCAAAAGAAACTTGAGTCGAGTACTTTGTACCCGATTTTCTTTACTCAGTAGTGTCCTCCACATGCGAAAGTATGACAATGAGCTAGAATGTCTTTATGCTCTGAAATGTCCCGTTCATATTAATTATAAACGTTTTATATTAATTGGTTTCATTGCGAGGTTTTGACCTCTATATGAGATGTTTTTCAAAGACTGCGTTCGTTTTTAAAACAAACCATAACCTTTATTTTATCGATAAAGGTTTATTAGACATAACAAAGATTATCAAGTGATGATAATATAAAATACACTTTTTCACACGTCCGTTACATAATGGATTACAATAATATTATACATCAATTTATTTTTCGAATGCAGTTTTTAAACAATATTATACAAGCATGCTGACTCCAAATCTTGTCTTTAACTAGCATGCAACAACGGAAGCTCTTAATAATCACATGAGAATAAACATGCTTAAAATATCAACAAAAATGATGGTGAGTTATAGGTTTAGCCTAAATATATATATATATATATATATATATATATATATATATATATATATATATATATATATATATATATATATATATATATATATATATATATATATATATATATATATATATATATATATATCAAATTGTAATAATAGACCACAAGATTTTCATATTGATAAGCAGAACATCTCGTCTGCATAATAATAATCTCGAAGTATTAAAGCCATCCATAACCTGAATGGGGGTTGTTAGGCCCAATAGATCTATCTTTAGGATTCACGTCAATTAGGAACAGAACCTCTCGTCTGCCTAATTCTTAGGTTACCAAGCTAAAAGGGGTGATATTTGGTTTAATAATCCAACCATAGAATGTAGTTTCGAGTACTTGTGTCTATTTTGTAAAACATTTAAAAAGCTGCATGTATTCTCATCCCAAAAATATTAGATAGTAAAAATGGGACTATAACTCACTTTCACAGATTTTCAATTCGTCGAGATTTAAACTTGGCCACAGGTTGATTCACGAACCTATAACAAATATATATATATATATATATATATATATATATATATATATATATATATATATATATATATATATATATATATATATCAAAATATGATCGAAATATATTCACAACATTTTTATTACGTGTTGACGTTTTAAGTTGTTACATTAGCAGTCCAACGTTAGTAGTCCACATTTAGTAGTTCACAGTTAATAGTACAGAAATAAATCGATATATATTATCTCAAATCAATCCACGACCCAGTGTATACAAGTCTCAGACTCGATCACAACTCAAGGTATATATATTATTTTGCAATCAACCTCAACCATGTATAGCTAACTCGAACATTACCACATATAGAGTGTCTATGGTTGTTCCAAATAATATATATAGATGACGTCGACATGATATGTCAAAACATTGCATACGTGTCTATGGTCTATCAAAATTACATAATATATGTTATAATACATGTATAATACAATATAAGTTAGTTAAGTTATGGTTAGTATAGGTTTGTTACAAAGTTTCACGTAGCTAAAATAAGCAAAAATATCCAATTTTATTTTACCCATAACTTCTTCATTTTAAATCCGTTTTGAGTGAATCAAGTTGCTATGGTTTCATAATGAACTGAAATTTATGAAACTAAACAGAGAAATTATAAGTTTATAGTTGGAAATACAGGTTACAAGTCATTTTTGTAAGAGGTAGTCATTTCCGTCGAAAGAACGACATCTTGATGACCATTTTGAAAAACATACTTCCAATTTGAGTTTAACCATGATTTTTAGATATAGTTTCATGTCCATAAGAAAAATCACTTTCCCAGAAGAAAAACTTTTAAATCAAAGTTTATCATAGTTTTTAATTATCTAACCCAAAACAGCCCCCGGTTTCACTACGACGGCGTATGTCCGGTTTTACGGTGTTCTTCGTGTTTCCAGATTTTAAATCATTAAGTTAGCATATAATATAGATATAGAACATGTGTTTAGTTGATTTTAAAAGTTAAGTTAGAAGGATTAACTTGGTTTGCGAACAAGTTTAGAATTAACTAAACTATGTTCTAGTGATTACAAGTTTAAATCTTCGAATAAGATAGTTATATATATAAATAGAATGATGTTATGAACATCATCACTACCTCAAGTATAGTAGGTAAACCTACTGGAAATGATGAGAAATTAACTTGAGCTTTAAAGGATCTTTGATGGCTTGGAAGTTCTTGAAGTAGAATCATGACATGAAAACAAGTTCAAGTAAGATAACTACTTCAATTAAGATTGTTATAGTTATAGAAATTAAATCAAAGTTTGAATATGAGTATTACCTTGAATTAGAAAGAAAAGAATTACTGAGATAATTTGGATGTTCCTGATCTTTCAAGTGTTCTTGGAGTAGGTAATTAGAGAGGATTTGTATGTAAAATTATAGAATGGAAATGATGTAATAAATGATGGTGGTGGTGGCGTGATTTTATCATGAAAACAAAGGCTCCTCATTTTGTTATTTTGTGTAATAATTTATACTTGAAGACAAGTAATGCTTCCCACATGTTGGTTAAACATTTAAGGCTGCTAAGAGCTGATCATTGAAGTGTATATACCAATAGTATATACATATAGAAGATGAGTATTGTACGAGTACGAATACGGATTGAATACGAGTAAATAGTGTTTATTGTAGTAAATAGTGTGTTACTGTAGCAAATAGGTTTTTACTGTAGCAAATAGTATTTTACTGTAGCAAATAGTATTTTACTGTAGCAAATAGTGTTTTACTGTAGCAATTAGTGTTTTACTGTATCAAATAGTGTTTTACTTGTACATCTTTGACTTAATTATATTTCTTCTTATATAGATATATAAAATAAAAACTTACATCATAAAAAATAAATAAATAAATAAAACGATTAATCACAAGTTATGACGTTCGTGAATCATCAGGCAAACTGGGTGGTCAATTGTCTACATAAACTCATTTCAATTAATCAAGTCTTAACAAGTTTGATTGCTTAACATGTTGGAAATATTTATTCATGTAAATATTAATCTCATATAATATATAATCATGGAAAAGTTCGGGTCACTACAGTACCTACCCGTTAAATAAATTTTGTCCCGAAATTTCAGGCAGTAGGAGATGTTGGTGTATCTTTTGGAAATAAGTGTGGGTATTTCTTCTTCATCTGATCTTCACGCTCCCAGATGAACTCGGGTCCCCTACTAGCATTCCATCGAACCTTAACGATTGGTATCTTGTTTTGCTTAAGTCCTTTAACCTCATGATCCATTATTTCGACGGGTTCTTCAATGAATTGAAGTTTTTAATTGATTTGGATTTCGTCTAAAGGAATAGTGAGATATTTTTTGGATAAACATTTCTTCAGATTCGATACGTGAAAAGTATCATGTACGCCGGCGAGTTGTTGAGGTAATTCAAGTCGGTAAGCTACTGATCCGACACGATCTATAATCTTGAATGGTCCAATGTACCTTGGATTTAGTTTCCCCCATTTACCAAATCGAACAACACCTTTCCAAGGTGATACCTTAAGCATGACCATGTCACCAATTTCAAATTCTAAATCTTTTCTTTTACTATCCGCGTAGCTCTTTTGTCGACTTTGGGCGGATTTCAACCGTTGTTGAATTTGAATAATTTTCTCGGTAGTTTCTTGGATTATTTCTGGACCCGTAATTTGTCTATCCCCCACTTCATTCCAACAAATCTTAGACCTGCACTTTCTGCCATAAAGTGCCTCAAACGGTGCCATCTCAATACTCGAGTGGTAACTGTTGTTGTAGGAAAATTCTGCTAACGGTAGATGTCGTTCCCAACTGTTTCCAAAATCAATAACACATGCTCGTAGCATGTCTTCAAGAGTCTGTATCGTCCTTTCACTCTGCCCATCGGTTTGTGGATGATTGGCAGTACTCATATCTAGACGAGTTCCCAATGCTTGTTGTAACGTTTGCCAAAACCTTGAAACAAATCTACCGTCCCTATCAGAGATAATAGAGATTGGTATTCCGTGTCTGGAGATAACTTCCTTCAAGTATAGTCGTGCTAATATTTCCATTTTATCATCTTCTCGCATTGGTAGAAAGTGTGTTGATTTGGTGAGACGGTCGACTATTACCCAAATAGTATCATAACCACTTGTAGTCCTTGGCAATTTAGTAATGAAATCTATGGTAATGTTTTCCCATTTCCATTCTGGGATTTCAGGTTGTTGAAGTAGACCTGATGGTTTCTGATGTTCAGCTTTAACCTTAGAACAAGTCAAACATTCTCCTACGTATTTAGCAATATCGGCTTTCATACCCGGCCACCAAAAATGTTTCTTGAGATCTTGGTACATCTTTCCCGCTCCGGGATGTATTGAATATCGGGTTTTATGTGCTTCCCTAAGTACCATTTCTCTCATATCTCCAAACTTTGGTACCCAAATTCTTTCAGCCCTATACCGGGTTCCGTCTTCCCGAATATTAAGATGTTTCTCCGATCCTTTGGGTATTTCATTCTTCAATTTCCCTTCTTTCACAACTCTTTGTTGTGCCTCTTTTATTCCAGTGGTAAGGTTAGTATGAATAATTATATTCATAGCTTTTACTCGTATAGGTTCTTTGTCCTTTCTACTTAAGGCGTCGGCTACCACATTTGCCTTCCCCGGGTGGTAACGAATCTCAAAATCGTAATCATTTAACAGCTCAATCCACCTACGTTGCCTCATGTTCAGTTGTTTTTGATCAAATATATGTTGGAGACTTTTGTGATCAGTATATATGGTACATTTGACCCCATATAGATAGTGCTTCCATATCTTTAATGCAAAAACAACAGTGCCCAATTCCAAATCATGAGTCGTATAATTCTGCTCATGAATCTTCAATTGTCTGGATGCATAAGCAATTACCTTCTTTCGTTGCATTAAAACACAACCGAGACCTTGCTTTGAAGCGTCACAATAAATCACAAAATCATCATTCCCTTCAGGTAATGACAATATAGGTGCTGTAGTTAACTTTTTCTTCAACAATTGAAACGCTTTTTCTTGTTCATCCTTCCATTCAAATTTCTTCCCTTTATGCGTTAAAGCAGTCAAGGGTTTTGCTATTTTGGAAAAATATTGGATGAATCTTCTGTAGTAACCAGCCAATCCTAAAAATTGACGTATCTGCGTCTGAGTTTTCGGTGTTTCCCATTTCTCAACGGTTTCAATCTTTTCCGGATCAACCTGAATACCTTCTTTGCACACTATGTGACCGAGGAATTGAACTTCTTTCAACCAAAATGCACACTTTGAAAACTTAGCGTACAGTTTTTCTTTCCTCAGCAATTCTAGCACTTTTCTCAAATGTTCTCCGTGCTCTTGATCATTCTTTGAGTAAATAAGTATGTCATCAATGAAAACAATGACAAACTTGTCAAGATATGGTCCACACACTCGGTTCATGAGGTCTATGAACACAGCTGGTGTGTTAGTTAATCCAAACGACATAACCATAAACTCATAATGACCGTAACACTTCCTAAAAGCAGTCTTTGGGATATCCTTCTCCTTTACCCGTATTTGATGATACCCAGAACGTAAATCAATTTTCGAATAAACTGACGAACCTTGCAGTTGATCAAATAAGTCATCGATTCTCGGTAGTGGATAACGGTTCTTGATGGTAACTTTATTCAACTCTCCGTAGTCGATACACAATCTAAATGTACCATCTTTCTTCTTGACAAACAAAATAGGAGCTCCCCATGGTGATGTGCTTGGTCGAATGAAACCACGTTCCAAAAGTTCTTGTAATTGACTTTGAAATTCCTTCATTTTGCTGGGTGCGATTCTGTAAGGAGTACGAGCTATTAGTGCAGCTCCTGGTACAAGGTCTAATTGAAATTCAATGGATCGGTGTGGAGGTAGTCCTGGTAATTCTTTCGGAAATACATCGAGAAATTCTTTTGCGACGGGAACATCACTGATGTTCTTTTCTTCAGGTTTGACTTCCTCGATGTGTGCTAGAATGACATAGCAACCTTTTCTTATTAGTTTTTGAGCCTTCAAACTACTAATAAGATTTAACTTCGCGTTGATCTTTTTTCCGTACACCATTAAGGGTTTTACTTTTTTCGCGTACAATGCGAATCGCATTTTTGTTACATACAACCTCTGCTCTCTCCTTTTTCAACCAGTCCATGCCAATTATCACATCAAAACTCCCTAACTCTACTGGTATCAAATTAATCTTAAATGTTTTGCCAACCAGTTTCATTTCTCGGTTTTGACATATTTTATCCGCCGTAATAAACTTACCGTTTGCTAATTCGAGTAAAAACTTATTATCCAAAGGCGTTAATGGACAACTTAATTTGACACAAAAATCTCTACTCATATAGCTTTTATCCGCACCCGAATCAAATAAAATATAAGCAGGTTTATCGTCAATAAGAAACATACCCGTAACAAGCTCCGGGTCTTCTTGCGCTTCTATCGCATTAATGTTGAAGACTCTTCTTCATCCTTGACCACTAGTATTCCCTTGGTTTGGACAAATATTTTTGTAATGGACCTTCTTCCCGCATCCGAAACAAGTAATGTCGGCATAATTTGCTCCGGCATTATTTGTTCCTTTAGCCATTGATCCGTAGATTTCGCACTTCGTTGCACTATGGCCCTTTTTGTTACACTTAGTACATAATGCCGTACAGTACCCATTCGGATGGTATCCTTCACACCTCTGGCATGATTTCTGCCCCTTATTGTTATTGCTGGGATTGTTGTTGTTGTGGTTGTTATTGTTGTTGGAACGGTTGTTGTAGTTATTGTTGTTGAGATGGTTGTTGTTGCGTTTGTTTTTGCGAAAAATGGTGCAATTGTAGTTGTGATTGTTGGGTTGACTGTTAAAGCGATAGTTACTGTTGTTGTGTTGGTGACCCTTGTCACTGTTTTCTTCCCACTTCCTCTTGACTTGTTACAGTTTGGCCTCCTCAGCCGCCTGCTCTTTAATCCTCCTCTCGATCTGATTTATAAGTTTGTGAGCCATTCGACTTGCCTTTTGCATTGAGGTAGGCGCGCTCGCACTCACATCCTCCTGAATTCTCTCTGGTAACCCTTTTGCAAACGCATCGATCTGCTCTTCTTCATCTTCGAACACTCTTGGACACAATAAACACAACTCTGTGAATCGTCATTCGTATGTGGTAATATCGAATGCGCTCGTAATTCTCTAATCTCTGTCTTGAGCTTATTGACTTCGTTTCTGGGATGGTACTGCTCATTCATCAATTGTTTGAATGCTGACCACGGTAGTGCGTAAGCAGCATCTTATCCCACCTGTTCAAGATACGTGTTCCACCAAGTTAACACAGTACCTGTGAAGGTATGCGTGGCGTACTTAACCCTGTCTTCTTCGGCACATTTGCTTATAGCAAACAAAGATTCGACCTTCTCGATCCATCATTTCAGTCCGACTGGTCCTTCAGTTCCATCAAATTCCAGAGGTTTACAGGTAGTGAAAGCCTTGTAGGAGCATCCTACAAGGTTTCCTGTGGAGTTAACTCCACCGCTAGACCCATAGTTATTATTGTCGTTTTGCATCGCAGCCTGAACTGCGGCTATGTTTGCAGCAAGGAATGCACGGAAATCTTCCTCGCTCATATCCAAGTTCTGCCTAGTAGTCGGTGCCATTTCCTTCAAAAATAGCCAAAAGAATTGAGTTAATCATATAGAATTTCGAGAGTAGTCAATAGTATTTCGTAGCATAATATGAACTTATTTATAAAAGCTTTTTCTTCATATTAGCGTTTTATAAGTTTTAATTTAGGTAGTACCTACCCGTTAAGTTCATACTTAGTAGCTAATATACAATTCAACTACTACAATTCTATATGAAAAACTGATTACAATAATATTATGTTCAAACTTTTATACAATATTTTACAAACGTACAATATCGCTATTTTACATATAGCATGAAATATAGCACATAATAACTTTGATACAAAGTAGCTGTGAAGACAATTCTAGTTTAACGCAAGTCGTTCAGCAAAGGCAATAAAGACACGTAATTCATAGGTCCAGAAGTAAGTCATGCATTCGAGTTTTACTAGTATTATTTCCCATCCTTGGTCTTGTGGAAAATAACTATTGTGACCGTTGGCTAGGCAGCATGTTGTAACGTCGCCAAAAGGACGAGGGTTACGTAATGCCCAACAGCCCCGTAACAATATAAAAACCTTGTTTCTCACCCCAACTACTGAATCCGTCACTTGTGGGAATGTTTTATTTAACAGTTGTAATCCAATGTTCTTTTTCTCACTTTGGTGAGAAGTGAACATCACTAACCCGTAAACATAACATGCTTCTTTATGTTGCATGTTAGAAGCTCTTTCTAAAGAACGAAGTCCTATGTTGGGATATGTGGAGTCAAAATAGGTTCTTAACTCGTAGCGTAAAATTGCATTTGGGTTCCCCGGACTTAATGCTTTAAAGAAAACACGGCATAACTTAAAGTCTCCCCAATGTGATATACCCCATCTTTCAAAGGAAATCCTTTTATAAACTAAGGCATGCTTGGAACGTCTTTCAAATGTTCGAAAAACTAATTTTGCCGTAAATAATTGTGCCGATGAATTTTGAGCGACTCTAGACAAGATTTCATCAATCATATCCCCTGGTAGGTCTTCTAAAATTTTCGGTTGTTATCCTTAACGTCCATTGTGTGTTTTAATACTGTAAAATAGACGAGGATTAGATTCGTAAAAGATAATTAACAAATAATACAATAAATTTTTACATATAACATAAAAGTACAAGCACACTATATTACATATATTACATCTCATGATTACAACTCTTTATTCCGACTCACTTGTTTCTTCCTCCTCGGACTTGGTTCGTTTCGCTAATTTCCTAGGGATACCTGGTGCTCCTCTAATACGAGCCGTCATTTTCACAAATGGTTTAGAAAAACCTGGTGGCTTAGATGTTCCCTGATTATAGTTAAAATTTAAGAAATACGGGTGTTTACGATATATCCCAGCGGGATATTTCATGTTAACATAAAGTTCATCGGTTTTGGACTCGGGTTTTTCTAATTTGATAGCTTTTCCCTTATTATTTTCTTTTGCCTTATTAAATTGAGCTGGGGTCATTTCTATAACATCATCGGTATCCTCGTCGGGATCCGATTCATCGGAAAATTGATAATCTTCCCAATATTTTTCCTCCTCGGCGGAGACACCGCAAACCATTTTTAACTTTGGTCCATTAATTGATGATTTTCTTTTATTTAACTGTTTTTCCGTGTTTCCTAATATTTCTCCCTCCGGAACCTCTTCTTCTTCCGGTTCCTCTTCTTCCGAAATTTGTGAATCTTCCCAAAATACATTCGACTCTTCATTATTATTGGGTGAGTCGATGGGATTTGTACTAGAGGTAGACATCTATCACACAATAGTAAGCACGTTAAGAGATTAATATATCACATAATAATTACATGTTAACAATATATAGTTTCTAACAAATGTGTTAAGCAATCGTTTTTAAAGAAAAACACGGTCGAAGTCCAGACTCACTAATGCATCCTAACAAACTCGGTTAGACACACTAATGCAAATTTCTGGTTCTCTAAGACCAATGCTCTGATAACAACTGAAATGTCCCGCTCATATTAATTATAAACGTTTCTTATTAATGGGTTTCGTTGCGAGGTTTTAACCTCTATATGAGATGTTTTTCAAAGACTGCATTCGTTTTTAAAACAAACCATAACCTTTATTTTATCGATAAAGGTTTATTAGACATAACAAAAATTATCAACTGATGATAATCTAAAATACATTTTTTCACACGTCCGTTACATAATTGATTACAATAATATTATACAACAATTTATTTTCCGAATGCAGTTTTTAAACAATATTATACAAGCATGCTGACTCCAAATCTTGTCTTTAACTAGCATGCAACAGCGGAAGCTCTTAATAATCACCTGAGAATAAACATGCTTAAAATATCAAAAAAAATGTTGGTGAGTTATAGGTTTAGCCTATATATATATATATATATATGTATGTATATATATATATATATATATATATATATATATATATATATATATCAAATTGTAATAATAGACCACAAGATTTTCATATTTATAAGCAGAACCTCTCGTCTGCATAAAGATAAAATCATTCATATGAATTGAACACCTGATAACCGACATTAACTTTAATGCATAGAATATCCCCAAACAGAACCTCTCGTCTGTATAATAATAATCTCGAAGTACTAAAGCCATCCATAACCTGAATGGGGGTTGTTAGGCCCAAATAGATCTATCTTTAGGATCCGCGTCAATTAGGAACAGAACCTCTCGTCTGCCTAATTCTTAGGTTACCAAGCTAAGAGGGGTGATATTCGGTTTAATAATCCAACCATAGAATGTAGTTTCGAGTACTTGTGTCGATTTTGTAAAACATTTAAAAAGCTGCATGTATTCTCATCCCAAAAATATTAGATAGTAAAAATGGGACTATAACTCACTTTCACATATTTTCAATTTGTCGAGATTTAAACTTGGCCACAGGTTGATTCACGAACCTATAACAAATATATATATATATATATATATATATATATATATATATATATATATATATATATATATATATATATATATATATATATATATATATATATATATATATATATCAAAATATGATCGAAATATATTCAAAACATTTTTATTACGTGTTGATGTATTAAGTTGTTACATTAGCAGTCCAATGTTAGTAGTCCACAATTAGTAGTTCACAGTTAATAGTACAGAAATAAATCGATATATATTATCTCGAATCAATCCACGACCCAATGTATACAAGTCTCAGACTCGATCACAACTCAAGGTATATATATTATTTTAGAATCAACCTCAACCCTGTATAGCTAACTCGAACATTACCTCATATAGAGTGTCTATGGTTGTTCCAAATAATATATATAGATGATGTCGACATGATATGTCAAAACATTGTATACGTGTCTATGATCTATCAAGATTACATAATATATGTTAGAATACATATATAATACAATATAAGTTAGTTATGGTTAGTATAGGTTTTGTTACAAAGTTTCACGTAACTAAAATAAGCAAAAATATCTAATTTTGTTTTACCTATAACTTCTTCGTTTTAAATCCGTTTTGAGTGAATAAAGTTGCTATGGTTTCATAATGAACTAAAATTTATGAAACTAAACAGAAAAGTATAAGTTTATAGTCAGAAATACAAGTTACAAGTCATTTTTGTAAGAGGTAGTCATTTCCGTCGAAAGAACGACATCTTGATGACCATTTTGAAAAACATACTTTCACTTTGAGTTTAACCATGATTTTTGGATATAGTTTCATGTTCATAAGAAAAATCATTTTCCCAGAAGAAAAACTTTTAAATCAAAATTTATCATAGTTTTTAATTATCTAACCCAAAACAGCCCCCGGTTTCACTACGACGGCGTATATCTGGTTTTACGGTGTTCTTCGTATTTCCAGGTTTTAAATCATTAAGTTAGCATATCATATAGATATAGAAAATGTGTTTAGTTGATTTTAAAAGTTAAGTTAGAAGGATTAACTTGGTTTGCGAACAAGTTTAGAATTAACTAAACTATGTTCTAGTGATTACAAGTTTAAATCTTCGAATAGGATAGTTATATATATGTGAATAAAATGATGTTATGAACATCATCACTACCTCAAGTATAGTAGGTAAACCTACTGGAAATGATGAGAAATTAACTTGAGCTTCAAAGGATCTTTGATGGTTTGGAAGTTCTTGAAGTAGAATCATGACACGAAAACAAGTTCAAGTAAGATTACTACTTGAATAAAGATTGTTATAGTTATAGAAATTGAATCAAAGTTTGAATATGAGTATTACCTTGAATTAGAAAGAAAAAAATTACTAAGATAATTTGGATGTTCCTGATCTTTCAAGTGTTCTTGGAGTAGGTAATTAGAGAGGATTTGTATGTGAAATTATAGAATGGAAATGATGTAGTAAATGATGGTGGTGGTGGCGTGATTTTATCATGGAAACAAAGGCTCCTCATTTTCTTATTTTGTGTAATAATTCATACTTGAAGACAAGTAATGGTTCCCACATGTTGGTTAATCATTTAAGGCTGCTAAGAGCTGATCATTGAAGTGTATATACCAATAGTATATACATATAGAAGCTGAGTATTGTACGAGTATGAATACGGATTGAATACGAGTAAATAGTGTTTACTGTAGTAAATAGTGTTTACTGTATTAAATAGTATTTACTGTAGCAAATAGTATTTTGCTGTAGCAAGCGAAAATTTAATGTAGCAAATAGTGTTTTACTGTAGCAAATAGTATTTTACTTGTACATCTTTGATTTAATTGTATTTCTTCTTATATAGATATATAAAATAAAAACTTACATCATAAAAAAAAAACGATTATATAATTATCACAAGTTATGACGTTCGTGAATCATCAGGCAAACTGGGTGGTCAATTGTCTACATAAACTCATTTCAATTAATCAAGTCTTAACAAGTTTGATTGCTTAACATGTTGGAAACATTTATTCATGTAAATATTAATCTCATATAATATATAATCATGGAAAAGTTCGGGTCACTACATGCTCATCTTCCGCCACACATCTCCTTATGATTTGGTCGGGTCCAATTTGATAAAGAACCGGGTCCTCCCAAATGTAATGCTTAACCTGCAAGAAAACATAATCCTTCTTGTGCTTGTTCCAATGCTCCGGTACTTTTTTAGTCACCAAATAGTTAACAATATGAGCAAACCAAGGTACCTGCACAATACTAAACAAACACTCGTCCGGGAAATTCTCGTGGATTGGTTTAGCATGGTCAAATGGTGGCGGGGGAATTCTAGACAAATGGTCGGCTACCACATTCTGTATACCCTTCTTATCCCTTATTTCCAAATCAAACTCTTGTAGCAACAAGATCCACCTTATTAATCTAGGCTTAGACTCTTTTTTCTCTAGTAAGTACCTTAAGGCACTATGGTCCGAGAAAACAACTACCTTAGACCCCCACAAATATGATCTAAATTTGTCTAAGGTAAACACTACTGCTAGTAACTCCTTCTCGGTTGTGGTATAGTTTATTTGGGCATCCGAAAAAGTCTTACTAGCATAGTATATAACTACCAGTTTCCTATCAACCCTTTGCCCTAAAACAGCCCCAGCTATGTAGTAGCTTGCATCACACATGATTTCAAATGGTTTAGTCCAATCGGGTGATTGCAAAATGGGTGGTTCGGTCAACTTAAGCTTAAGGGTGCTAAAGGCCTCCTTACATTGGTCATTAAAGTCAAACGGTGCATCTTTTAACAACAAGTTACACAATGGTTTAGAAATTGCACTAAAATCTTTGATAAACCTACGATAGAACCCCGCATGTCCCAAAAATGATATTACCCCTCTGACATTGGTCGGTGGTGGTAACGTTGAAATTAGTTGCACCTTGCCCTATCTACTTCAAATCCCTGTTCAGACACAATGTATCCCAAGACCACCCCTTCCCTCACCATAAAATGGCTCTTTTCCCAACTAAGGACAAGATTGGTCTCGGTGCGCCACTTTAAAACTTTTTCCAACATATTTAAACATGTTTCAAAAGACTTGCCAAATATTGAAAAATCATCCATGAAAATTTCTAAAGACTCGCCTATTAACTCTGAGAAAATACTCATCATGCACCTTTGAAAGGTAGCCGGTGCATTACACAAACCAAAAGGCATTCGTCTAAAAGCATAAATTCCACAAGGACAAGTAAAAGTTGTTTTTTCTTGGTCATTAGGGTGAATAGGTATTTGATTATATCCCGAATACCCATCTAAGAAACAGTAAAATTTCTGACCTGACAACTTTTCGATGATTTGATCAATAAAAGGCAAGGGAAAATGATCCTTTTAAGTCGCAGCGTTTAACTTCATGTAGTCATTACATACCTGCCAACCCGTCACAGGACGGGTTGTGATCTTTTCTCCTTCTTCAGTTTCCATGACTGTGATCCCAGCTTTCTTTGGCACTGTTTGCGTGGGGCTTACCCACTGACTATCTGAAATAGGGAAAATAATCCCCACATCCAACCACTTAAGAACCTCCTTCTTTACAACTTCCTGCATGTTCGGATTTAACCTGCGTTGCGTGTCATGAGCGGGTTTAACCTCCGGATCTGTAACTATACGATGCATGCACACTGAGGTACTTATCCCTTTCAAATCAGCTATAGTCCAACCCACCGCAGCCTTGTACTTGTGAAGCACCTCCATTAAAGCTTTTTCCTGCACACCTGTCAGATCTGAAGCAATAATAACTGGCAAAGTGCCGTTAGTATCTAAAAACACATACTTTAAATGGGAAGGTAATGGTTTTAGCTCGAGGGTCGGTGGTAACTCTAGCGAAGGTTTTGTGTTGGTGTCTATGGACTTGGGTAATGGCTCATATTTATGAGTCCAAGGTGGTAACCTAGAGTCCATTGTACTTGCTATGGCCAATTCAACCGCCTTAACCTCTTCACATTCAACATCTTCTTCATCACCTAAACAAAATACTTCCACAGAGTCATTTGTTATCAAATGAGAAGTATGCTTTTCAACTTGTTCATCAATCACATCTACCTGGTAGCATTCATGGACACTTGGGGCGTGAAGAGAATTAAAGATATTAATCCTCATCTTTTGATTTCCGAATGATATGTCCATGGCACCCGTTCAACAATTAATGTGGGCATTTATGGTGGTCAAAAACGGGCGCCCCAAGATTATAGTGGGTTGGGCATATCTATTCCTAGATTCAATATCCATTACAAAAAAGTCAACAGGGTAATAGAAATCCTCCACTTTTACTATCAAATCTTCTAATATTCCCCTAGGCATTTTGATTGATTGGTTCGCTAGTTGAATAATTATGTCGGTTCTTTTCATTAACCCCAATTCAAATCAGTCAACTAGACAAAAGGGTAAAATATTAATGCTAGCTCCTAGGTCCAATAACGCCTTTTTCACGTTTACATTGCCTACAGTCACAGCTATCAATGGGGTCCCCGGGTCCTTTGATGTCGTGCGAGGTGTATATAAAATAGCTATTAATTTTTAGCAGAAAATACTATTAAATACGATACAATTTTACACAAGATATTTATTTATTTATAGAATGGATATACTTAAACCTTGCTACAACACTTATAGGTAGTGTACCTAATCGTACAGTAGTGTAGTTTTTAGTAAGTCCGGTTCGTTCCACAGGGAATCTTTTTAAACAAAGCTTAACGCTATATTAGTTACTTTTATAAAAATACAAATATATATATAAGTAATATTATTATTATAAAAGGGGGTTTTTACCGTTTAATGACCGGTTTGTCGATTTTAAAACTTTTTGTCGCAGTTAAAACCAAATGTAAAATATTAAAAATAAATACAAGACTTAAATTAAAGCGTAAAGTAAATAACGATAATGAAATTGCGAATAATAAAAGTGCGATAAAATAAACTTGCGATAATTAAAAAGTACGATAATTATAAGTACAATTAAATACAATAACAATAAAAATGAGATAATTAGAAGTGCAATTAAATATAAAATAAAGGAAATTAAATATGAAATAAAAGAATTATGCTTATTTAAACTTCCGTAATCATGATGTTTGACGTGTTGATTTTAGTTTTATGCCCATGGGTTAATTGTCCTTTGTCCTGGATTATTTAATGTGTCCGTCTGGTTTTTGTCCATAACAGTCCATCAGTCATAAATATAAATTGCGAGTGTCCTCGTCAAATTATTCTTATACCCGAAGTTAAATATTCCAACTAATTGGGGACTTAAACTGTAACAAGATTTTAATACTTTGTTTAATAATTACACCAGGATGTCGACTGAGTGTAACCCAAGGTTTTAATATTTTGTTATCAATTATACCAAGTGTCCTTGTACATAATTTCACCCCTGTTTTAATTATTCTAGTGGCTATTAATCCATTCCCGTGTCCGGTTAAATGAACGATTATTCGTACATATAAATACCCCGCCCATCGTGTCCGATCGAGTGTATATGGTAATTTATAGGGACGCACAATTGTAAATCTTTATATTAACATTAACAAACTATCATTTAGTTAAACAAATATAAAGCCCATTAATAGCCCATAGTCTAATTTCCACAAGTGTCGTTCTTTTGTCCAAACCCAATTATGGTACAAAGCCCAATTACCCAATTTTAGTAATTAGCCCAACATCATGATTACTTCGAATTAAATAAGCATAATAATAACTTAGCTACGAGACATTAATATAAAAAGGTTGAACATAACTTACAATGATTAAAAATAGCGTAGCATTACACGGACAGAATTTTGACTTACACCCTTACAATATTCGCTAACATACCCTTATTATTAGGATTTAAAATTAAAATTAAAATTAAAATATAAATTATATATATATTTTACGTATATATTGAGAGAGAGAGATAGATATTAGATGATGAAAAATGATCAGAATTCGGTTGGCTTTATAGGGAATTGCAGAATTTGGGGCTCCGCGACTCGCGGCATTTTTTGCCTTCAAACTCCGCGAGTCGCGGAGTTTGTAAATACAGCTCACACAATTTGGAGTCTTTCTTGCCGACGGTTTTTATTTATTTATATAATATATAAATAATTATAAGAATTATTTAAATATTATATTATATTTATGTGCATAGTTGACTTGTAATTTTTAGTCCGTTGCGTCGAGCGTTGAGAGTTGACTCTGGTCCCGGTTCCGGATTTTCGAACGTCCTTGCGTACAATTTAATATCTTGTACTTTGCGTTTTGAATCTGGTACTCTTGTAATTTCGAGACGTTTCTTATCAATAATTGGAACCTCTTTGATTGTATTTTGTACTTTTGAGCTTTTTGGTCGTTTGCGTCTTCAATTCGTCGAATCTCTTTTTTGTCTTCACCTTTTATTATTTAAACGAATATCACTTTTAAATAGAACAATTGCAACTAAAAGCTTGTCTTTCTTGAGGAATAATGCTATGAAATATATGTTCGTTTTTAGCATTATCAAATATTCCCACACTTAAGCGTTGCTTGTCCTCAAGCAATATCGTCTTGAAATACTAGAATCACTTCTTTATTCTTCACACTTTGTACATCAGTGATTTCTATACGGCGGTATAAACAATGGTAGTAACGATATGGTTTACAGTCCCACATGACTATAAAAATTTAGATCCATTAAGGAAATTGGATCTTTATGAAAACATTTGATCTTTTGAAAATTAAATCTAGTTTTTACCCTAGATAAGTTTTCCGGAATAACCCTTTACCGGTGTTTGCAAAATATTTTTTGTGGGTTTGGTGGGTTTCAGATTTGAAAATTTTAGCTCAAAACTTGCGGTTTTGTGTCACCCACTTGCTAACCTTGTATTTGGAAAGCAACACGTCCAGTTTACTTGTCCCGTATATTACCTTTCGATAAACTACCGTCCGGTTGTAAAGGAAAGCGTTGAACAAGCAACTGTTAAGGCAATGTCCCCTGACATGCTTTTAATTATGGTCTATAACGTGTCGGACGCAATTACTATCCTTGGTAGGAGCAATAGTAAAGCTCACCCTTATGATTTTTCGGTCTGGCACAAGGTCCTGTCTTTGACCACTATGCAACCACCGTTCTTACGGTTGACACCCGATTTAGTTCAGGTGACCTAATGAATTCCAGGTGAATTCCTAGGATTTTACGTTCAATGGTAATGAACGCATTGAAAATAGGGTTTTCAGAAAACAAATCGGTTTGTAATTTTGATCAAAATATTTTCTCGTTCAAGCTCGAGTTTAGATATCATTGAATTCCATGAGTTTGTAATTCTCAATCTTTAAGGTCAATCTCAAGGATTGAGTAATATCAGGCTTAAAAGCTGATTTTTGATCTTTTAAGGAGATTATCCTTTCTGGGGATCTGATTCATTAGTCTTATCCAGCTAATTTGCATGGTGCCCCCCCCCCATTTTACGAGATAAATCCTTCTCATGGTTAGGATAAATCTGACCACTTGGCGACCCTGTTTAATACTGAGGTCCGTGGATTTCCTGCTGATTTTAGTGATGACTTTTCTAGATTTTTCGTCAACCTACAGCTGGTCTGGACGACAACTTCCTGACCTAAATCAAGAAGCATGCGTCTTTTTCGGAAGACTTTACTTCCCTTTAATGATGGAATTGATTCATCGTGTAGATCCATCTCTTCTTTTCTTTCATCGGGTAAAACAGTTTAGTTTAGTCCAAAGCAAAAGTATTTTCAGTTATTTGTTACAGATATATGTGACATATGTTTAAGATAACTTGGTAAATTTTCCCACACTTGGCTTTTATTTTCCTTTTTATCGTCCTCTATTCCATTTTAAATGAATTTTAACATTTTGGTTTGTTTCTCAATTTATGTCCTTTCTGAGGTAACAATAATTTTGGTGTTAAAACCTAGTTTTATTGTTCATAAATATGTATAAACATGATTTTGAGTTCATTTAATTGAAAATTTTTAAAAATTTTACTAGAATTGGGTAGTCAGTATATAAGACTAGGGCTGTTCTTTATTATCAGAGAGCACTAGATTCTAATACAACTACTGCTTTACTAGTATTTTTAATGGTAACCAAGTGTTTAAGATAAAAATTATAAAATCCGAAAGAATTTAACCCCTTCCCACACTTAAGATCTTGCAATGCCCTCATTTGCAAGAAATCAGTAACAATTTAAATTATTGAGGGTGATTTGTGTGAAAATGATTAAATTTTACCAAAGTTTCCAAATATATTGGCGTTTGTTTGCTGAATGATAAATGGTGCGCATCATTTGTTCATTCCGTCTTGGTGTTATTTCACATATATTTTGCATCTTGTCGTCAAAATTAGTTGCTTTTGCTGAACTTAATGCCAGTCTTTGAAAATTCGTTGTTTTACCCTGTTGTGTACATAAGATAAACTGCAAACATATATACATATTTTTGAAGTTTGGTATATTACCCCACATTCAAAAATTATTAAAATCTAAGAATAAAGTTAGAAAATTATAAAAACTATTACAATATTAACATAAGTATTAAACGTATCAACATTACAAATTACAAAATAAATAAAACTAAGTAGACTAGGGATGATATTGATACCAATAGGGGTTCCATGCATAACCATAGGTGCTATAAAATGCTTCGGCAGGGTTATACGTAGGATATGGTGGTTGCATCTCTATAGACCAGGAAGGGAATATGGGTTTTGGAGTAGGAATATAGTTTCTACCTATATGTTGGCAATGAGCTATGATTTAGTTTTGATGAACTTTCCAATCTTCAAATGCTCTCTGTCTAGCATTTTCGTACTCCTGTGAAGCTATAAACCTTTGCATTTCTTGCATTTCATTTCCCCCTCCTACATTACCTTGTTGTTGGTTTCTCTCAACCTGTGAATGTCTACCATGGTATTGTACTGCGACGTTATTTCGCCTCTTCAAAACTTTCGCACCATGGTATACATTTGATAATGCTAAAAACGAACATATAATTCATAGCATTATTCCTCAAGAAAGACAAGCTTTTAGTTGCAATTGTTCTATTTACAAGTGATATTCGTTTAAATAATAAAAGGTGAAGACAAAAGACAGATTCGACGAATTGAAGACGCAAACGACCAAAAAGCTCAAAAGTACAAAAGACAATCAAAAAGGTTCCAATTATTGATAAGAAACGTCTCGAAATTACAAGAGTACAAGATTCAAAACGCAAAGTACAAGATATTAAATTGTACGCAAGGACGTTCGAAAATCCGGAACCGGGACATGAGTCAACTCTCAACGCTCGACGCAACGGACTAAAAATTACAAATCAACTATGCACATAAATATAATATAATATTTAAATAATTCTTATAATTATTTAATATATTATATATATTTATAAATCCGTCGGCAAGAAAGACTCCAAAGTATCTGAGCTGTAATTTCAAACTCCGCGACTCGCGGAGTTTGAAGGCCAAAAAGGTCGCGAGTCGCGGAGCCCCAATTTCAGGAAATCCCTATAAAGCTCGCGCATTCTGATCGTAATCATCATCTTTTTTCTTCTCCTCATTCATACGTAAAATATATATATATTTATATTTTAATTTTAATTTTAATTATAATTCTAATAATAAGGGTATGTTAGCGAATGTTGTAAGGGTGTAAGTTGAAATTCTGTCCGTGTAACGCTACGCTATTTTTAATCATTGTAAGTTATGTTCAACCTTTTTACATTAATGTCTCGTAGCTAAGTTATTATTATGCTTATTTAAAACGAAGTAATCATGATGTTGGGCTAATTACTAAAATTGGGTAATTGGGCTTTGTACCATAATTGGGGTTTGGACAAAAGAACGACACTTGTGGAAATTAGACTATGAGCTATTAATGGGCTTTATATTTGTTTAACTAAATGATAGTTTGTTAATGTTAATATAAAGATTTACAATTGGGCGTCCCTATAAATTACCATATACACTCGATCGGACACGATGGGCGGGGTATTTATATGTACGAATAATCGTTCATTTAACCAGACACGGGAATGGATTAATAGCCACTAGAATAATTAAAATAGGGGTGAAATTATGTAAAAGGACACTTGGTATAATTGATAACAAAATATTAAAACCTTGGGTTACACTCAGTCGACATCCTGGTGTAATTATTAAACAAAGTATTAAAATCTTGTTACAGTTTAAGTCCTCAATTAGTTGGAATATTTAACTTCGGGTATAAGGATAATTTGACGAGGACACTCGCACTTTATATTTATGACTGATGGACTGTTATGGACAAAAACCAGACGGACATATTAAATAATTCAGGACAAAGGACAATTAACCCATGGGCATAAAACTAAAATTAACACGTCAAACATCATGATTACGGAAGTTTAAATAAGCATAATTCTTTTATTTCATATTTAATTTCCTTTATTTTATATTTAATTGCACTTCTAATTATCGCATTTTTATTTATTGTTATTGTATTTAATTGCACTTTTAATTATCGTACTTTTTAATTATCGCAAGTTTATTTTATCGCACTTTTATTATTCGCAATTTCATTATCGTTATTTACTTTATGCTTTAATTTAAGTCTTGTATTTATTTTTAATATTTTACATTTGGTTTTAACTGCGACTAAAGTTTTAAAATCGACAAACCGGTCATTAAACGGTAAAACCCCCCTTTATAATAATAATATTACTTATATATATATATTTGTATTTTTATAAAAGTAAACTAATATAGCGTTAAGCTTTGTTTAAAAAGATTCCATGTGGAACGAACCGGACTTACTAAAAATTACACTACTGTACGATTAGGTACACTGCCTATAAGTGTTGTAGCAAGGTTTAAGTATATCCGTTCTCTAAATAAATAAATATCTTGTGTAAAATTGTATCGTATTTAATAGTATTTTTTGCTAAAATTGATAACTATTTTATACCACTCCGCTACCACATCAAGTATTTTTGGCGCAGCTGCCGGGGAGATCTTCTTAAAAGCCGGAAGCACAACGCTACATAAAAAAAAATTATGTATTTTTAAGATTTTGTTAAATATTTAAGTTTTATAAGTTTCTTTATTTTTATTTTAGTTTATAAAGATAATAAGTTTTATTTAAATATCTTTTATTTATATAAAAACAGAAATAAATATAAAACCGAAAAAAAAAAATTAACATTTATAAATCTAGTTTTAAGCATTTTATTTATTAAAATTATAAAGTAGTTCTATTTTATTTAAATTTTTAAAATATAAGTTTATTATACACATATTTTTTTTTTAAATATATAAACAGAAAAATTAAAAAAAAAAAAAGAAAAACGCGTCGAGTTTTAAACTGTTTCAGAGTTGAAATTCTGAACCCCGCGACTCGCGGGGTTTACTGCCTTGAATACCGCAACTCGCGGAGAAAACCTGACACGCGACAGAAGCCCTAATCCTGCATTTATTACGGGGTAATTAATTATTATTATTATTATTTAACCCTAATTATTATTATTATTATTATTATTAGTTTTATTTTAACTTTTACTTTTTATTTAATTTATGTATTTAGTATTAATTAGTTTAATTAAATTGTAAAATTAATAGTTTTAATAAATAAATAATATAAAAATAATATTTTTATAAAAATTGTAATTTTTACAACTTTTTGTATATTTTTATATTTTGTCCCTTTTTAATCGTTTTAACGTAATATTTGTATTTTTCGCTCATATTTAATTTTAAACTTAGTTTTTGCCATAGTCATTTTTACTCCTAGATTTTTAGGCTTTGCCGTAGAATTCCTTAAGTGCTTTTTCTCTATACTAAGATTTAGGTACTTTAGAATTTTGCGACGCCTTTTTAAGTTTTAGTTTCTTTTTAAGTTAATTCCATTTGGGATTTAGTTTTTCTTGTAAGCTTTAATATTTTTAGACGACTTTTACCTATGTATCAATTATCATTCCAATTAGTAATCTCAATTTGCGATTATAATTTTAAGTTAGTTGTAGTAATAAGGTTAGGTTAGTCAAGTATTTTTAAGTTTTTATAAGTTTCTTTTATTTTTCCGTCACCTTTTATTTTTCAACCATTTTTCTTTTTCAATTTTTTTCCCGACGAACTCTTTTTCTTTCTTATTTCTCGCTATTCTAGTTTTAGGACATAGATTTTTATTCTACTTCTTATCTAAATTTCTTAAAATTACGAAAATTTATTTTAAGTGGTTAAATTAATAGACATCAAAATTTTCTGGTTCGTAGTAATAGTTGGATTTGTACGTGGACCGGGTTATTGGAGCCAAACAGTCCTCAATTATATTGAGACCAAACGAATCCTGCCCCTCTGCTGCATCTTTTGGCTATTCGAAACGTGGGCAAAATCAGAAAAGTCTATTGGTTGGATAACTTATTATAATTTTTCTTTCCTTTTAAAAACTAATAGGATATTCAGTGAATGCACCGAGCAAGACGTTCACCATCTTTTGTACGTTCACCACCTATAACTAGATCAAGACATTTAGCAAATATAACCGCCGTTGATTTCTCTTTAGAATCGTCATCCAGTCGACCAAGTACTTCAGTTCAAATTTCCGATAATCCATTTTTTGAACCCAACCTCACAATTGAGAATCCGGAGAATATTCAGGAACGGTTCGTAGATCCTGAACCACTAAACTTTCCTCCGGAACCACTAATCATTCAAACAGAGATTGTTGAGGAACGAACCATTAAATCAGAATCCTCTAGTGATTCCGATTCAACAAATTCAATTATGGAAAATCTGGAACCTTTAAGTATGGAAGACCGAATGAGAGCTAAACGCACTGGCCAAGGTCACGCAATTACTCATCCAGACATTAATGCACCAGATTATGAAATCAAAGGACAAATTCTACACATGGTGACTAATCAATGCCAATTTAGTGGTGCGCCGAAGGAAGATCTAAATGAACACCTACGTACCTTTAATAGGATCTGCACACTATTTAAAATCCGAGAAGTGGAGGATGAACAGATATATCTCATGTTATTTCCCTGGACTTTAAAGGGAGAAGCCAAAGATTGGTTGGAATCGTTACCTGAAGGGGCGATTGATACATGGGATGTTTTAGTTGACAAATTTCTTAAACAATTCTTTCCTGCATCTAAAGCCGTAAGACTTCAAGCAGAAATTGTTACGTTCACACAAAAACCGAATGAAACTCTATATGAGGCATGGACAAGATATGGAAAGTTGTTAAGAGGATGTCCGCAACATGGTTTAGACACCTGTCAAATAGTACAAATATTCTACCAAGGATGCGACATCACTACAAGAAAAGACATAGATATAGCAGCTGGTGGTTCTATTATGAAGAAAACCGAAACTGATGCTTACAAAATTATTGATAACACTGCTTCCCACTCACATGAGTGGCACCAAGAAAAAGACATCGTTAGATCATCTAAAGCAGCTAGAGCCGATTCTAGCCATGACTTAGATTCCATTTCCGCAAAGATAGATGCTGTGGAAAGACGAATGGAAAAGATGACTAAGGATATTCACTCAATACGAATTAGTTGTGAGCAGTGTGGAGGACCACATTTGACAAAAGATTGTCTCAGTATTGAATTAACAATGGAACAAAGAGAGAATATTTCATACATAAACCAAAGGCCTGGAAATAATTATCAGAATAATTATCAACCGCCAAGACCGATTTACAATCAAAACCAGAATTATAACTGAAATATTCCATACAACAACCAACAAGGTCCTAGCAATCAACAAGTATCTAATAATAATTACAATCAGCAAAGACCGAATTTTCAAAACAAACCACCACAACAAACCGATGATAAAAAGCCGAATTTAGAAGATATGATGACAAAGCTAGTTGAAACTCAAACGCAGTTTTTCACAAAATGCTCAAGCATTTAGAAATCAACAAGCTTCTATTCAAAATCTGGAACAAGAAGTAAGTAACCTAGCAAGGTTAATAGGTGAAAGAAAACCAGGAAGTCTACCTAGTGATACAAATGCTAACCCCCGGAATGAAACAGCTAAAGCCATTACCACAAGAAGTGGTACAACACTTAAACCACCTGAAATACCTGTAACTTCTGATGAAGCCATTCCTACTCCACAAGAACCACAACCTGATCAAGATAAGGAAAAAGAACCGGTAGTTGAAAAGGTTAATGAAGATAACACAGCTAAGGCTAAACCTTATGTTAAACCATACCAACCACCACTTCCTTACCCGAGTAAAATGAAGAAAGAGAAACTTGAAGCCGAGCAATCCAAATTCTTGGATATGTTTAAACAGATAAATGTAAATCTTCCTTTCATTGATGTGATTTCAGGAATGCCTAGATATGCTAAATTCTTGAAAGATCTAATCTCAAATAGAAAGAAAATGGAAGAACTCTAGGCTGTTACTATGAATGCTAATTGTTCAGCAGTGCTATTGAATAAGATACCAGAAAAACTATCTGATCCAGGAAGCTTCACAATTCCATGTTTTCTGGGTAGTCTTGGTTCAATAGAAGCATTGGTAGACTTAGGTGCTAGTATAAATCTAATGTCGTATTCACTATACGCTAAACTAGACCTTGGAGAATTAAAACCAACCAGAATAAGCATACAACTAGCAGATAGATCAATAAAATATCCTAGAGGGATAATGGAGAACATGCTAGTTAAAGTTGGTACTTTAGTATTTCCAGTAGATTTTGTTGTTCTGGACATGGAAGAAGATTCTCAAGTTCCTCTCATATTAGGAAGACCATTCTTAAACACGGCTAAAGCAATGATAGACGTGTTCGGTAAGAAACTGACCCTAAGTATAGAGGATGAGAGTGTTACCTTTTCAGTTGATAGAGCAATGCAACAACCACAATCTGCAGATGATACATGTTATTATATTCAAACTATAGATGCACATGCAGAATTATTAGAAGAATTTCCAGAATTACAAGGAACAGGAGATTGTTCTTTAGGAGAAGGTAATGAACCAATTGATGAAGCTGAAATGTTAGCTACACTTATAGCTAATGGATATGAACCAACAACGGAAGAAATTCAAATGCTAAAAGAAGAAGACAGATATCGATATAAATCATCGATAGAAGAACCTCCGAAATTAGAGTTAAAGCCACTTCCAAACCATTTGGAATACGCTTATTTACATGGTGAATCTGAATTACCTGTAATAATATCGTCTTCTCTTACTGAAAATGAGAAATCACAACTCATTTCTGTGTTGAAAGCTCATAAACCAGCCATTGCATGGAAGATAAATGATATTAAAGGAATAAGTCCTTCGTATTGCACACATAAAATCCTTATGGAAGAAGGTCATAAAACGTATGTGCAACGCCAACGAAGACTAAATCCTAATATGCAAGATGTAGTTAAGAAAGAGATTATTAAACTGCTAGATGCAGGTCTAATTTATCCAATCTCTGATAGTCCATGGGTAAGCCCAGTTCAATGCGTACCTAAGAAGGGTGGCATGACTGTCATTACAAATGAGAAAAATGAGCTTATTCCTACTAGGACTGTAACAGGATGGCGTGTGTGTATTGATTATAGAAAATTAAATGACGCCACCAGAAAAGATCACTTTCCCTTACCTTTCATTGATCAAATGTTGGAAAGATTAGCCGGAAATAGTTACTATTGTTTTCTAGATGGATTTTCCGGATATATTCAAATTCCAATAGCACCCGAGGACCAAGAGAAAACCACATTCACGTGCCCTTATGGTACTTTTGCTTACAAACGCATGCCATTTGGACTTTGTAACGCCCCTGCAACCTTTCAAAGGTGTATGATGGCGATTTTTCATGACATGATAGAAGAATGCATGGAAGTTTTCATGGATGACTTTTCAGTCTTCGGTGATACATTTGAATCATGTCTAGTTAATCTTTAACGAATGCTTATTAGATGCGAACAATCAAATCTAGTACTTAATTGGGAGAAATGCCATTTCATGGTTAAAGAAGGCATCGTTCTTGGACATAAAATTTCAAAAGAAGGAATTGAAGTGGATAGAGCTAAAGTAGATGTAATTGCTAAACTTCCACATCCCACCAATGTTAGAGGAATTAGGAGTTTTCTAGGGCATGCCGGTTTTTACCGACGTTTCATAAAAGATTTTTCTAAAATTGCCACTCCTATGAATAAACTCCTAGAAAAGGATGCTCCATTCATCTTTTCAGATGAGTGTATCAAATCTTTTAATATTCTTAAAGAAAAACTCACTAATGCGCCGATCATGATAACACCAAATTGGAATCTACCATTTGAACTAATGTGCGATGCAAGTGATTTTGCAATGGGAGCCGTTTTAGGACAAAGGATTGAAAAACGATTTCAACCTATATATTATGCTAGTAAGACGTTACAAGGAGCACAAAAGAACTATACAACTACTGAAAAAGAACTCCTTGCTATTGTCTTTGCTTTTGACAAATTTCGATCATATCTCGTTCTAGCAAAAACAGTGGTCTATACCGACCATTCTGCTCTTAGATACCTATTTTCGAAACAAGATGCTAAACCAAGATTAATCCGTTGGATCTTACTCTTACAAGAGTTTGATATTGAAATCCGAGATAAAAGAGGAGCAGAAAATCTCGCCGCTGATCATCTTTCTCGTCTTGAAAATCCCGAATTAGAAGTTCTAAATGAATCAGCCATACAAGACAACTTTCCTGATGAATATCTATTGAAGATAGATTATAAAGAAATCCCATGGTTTGCAGACTATGCAAATTATTTAGTATGTGGATTCCTTGAAAAAAGATTATCGTACCAAAGACGAAAGAAATTCTTCAGTGATATAAAACACTATTTCTGGGAAGATCCACATCTGTTTAAAAGTTGTCCCGATGGAATAATACGCCGATGTGTATTTGGAGATGAAGCTAGTAAAATATTAAACCATTGTCACACAGGACCAACAGGAGGGCATTATGGGCCTCAACTAACAGCAAGAAAAGTTTATGATGCTGGATTCTATTGGCCTACAATTTACAAAGACGCACACCTTCTTTGCAAATCCTGTGATGCATGTCAAAGGGCCGGAAAAATAAGTCAACGTAATGAAATGCCACAAAATGTCATCCAAGTATGTGAAGTATTTGACATTTGGGGTATTGACTTTATGGGTCCATTTCCAAAATCTCATAATAATCTATATATACTCGTAGCCATTGATTATGTATCTAAATGGGCGGAAGCACAAGCTCTCCCAACTAACGATGCACGAGTTGTAGTCAACTTTTTAAAACGTCTTTTTGCAAGGTTTGGAACACCGAAAGCTTTAATAAGTGATCGGGGTACTCATTTCTGTAATAATCAACTTGAGAAAGTTCTTAAAAGATATGGAGTAACTCATAAAATCTCCACCGCATATCATCCACAAACAAGTGGACAAGTTGAAAATACCAACCGAGCTTTAAAACGTATTCTAGAGAAAACCGTAGAATCAAATCCGAAGGAATGGTCCATTAAATTGGAGGATGCACTCTGGGCTTTTAGAACAGCCTACAAAACTCCAATTGGAACCACACCTTTTAGACTTGTTTATGGAAAAGCATGTCATCTTCCAGTAGAAATTGAACACAAAGCATTTTGGGCTTTGAAATCATGTAATCTTGATTTACATGAAGCTGGACGTCTACGATTAAGTCAACTAAACGAATTAGAAGAATTAAGACATGAAGCATACGAAAATTCGTTAATCTATAAAGAAAGAACGAAGAAATGGCATGATAAAAGAATAAGAAGTTCAAAAGAATTTAAAAAAGGAGACAGAGTTCTTCTTTTCAATTCACGATTCAAGCTATTTCCTGGAAAATTGAAATCAAGATGGTCTGGACCATTCATAGTCAAAAGAGTTTTCCCATACGGAACGATAGAATTAATAAATTCAAATGGGATTGAATTTAAAGTTAATGGTCACAGAGTTAAACATTACATACATGGTCCGATGGAAGTCGACAACGAAGTTAATCACAATTTCGACACCACAGCTAACTAAGTGTGGGGAGAATCAAGTCTTTAAAGGATAATATGTATTTCTGTTAGAGTTAGATTGTCTGTTTTCGTGTAGTTCTCGAAAATGGAACCCGAATGGTCTTTCCCTAGCAGACCCTAAAGAACTAGTCTTCTCCCCCCATTCTGAATTTTTATTTTTTTTAGGTTTTTACGAAATGAAGACTGCCTGTGAACTAAACCATGGTCTAATGCTACACGCTATGATCACTAAACGTAATAATGACATAATACCGAGTGAATTAGTATCAGTAATCAGAGAAAGAATGGACGGAGTTAGAAAAGAATCCAGATGCGAAGATAATAAGTTACAATTTGGTAAAGGAAAATCAAAATCCGCAGCGAAAAGAAGAGCACGACACCTAGAACGATGTCACAAATGCGGAAAATGGTCACATGGAGGTAAATGTTCAAATAATCAAACCTATTCAAATACCGAATTTGTTACTTTATACAGAGACGGGCCGTTCATATGTTTAGAAGAAAAGACACTGAATGCTCGAGGTTACGCCTATGTAGCCATGAAAAACCAATTAAACCGACTATCTTTTGAATGGGATAGATCATATAACTAAGAAATCTATTTCACAGGTATGTCTGTACAGTTTTTATTTTTATTTTTATTTTTAACCTTTTGATAATAAACGCTAATTTGTTCGCTAAAAAGTATTAAATTGGTATTGAATAAAATTAAGTTTGGCTACCGAAATTATTGATATCATTCAAAAATTTATTACATCACTGCGAAATTTAACGTTTATTCTTAAGTTATAAATATCTTTAATCAATCAACCCAAAATATTTCAAAAATTCGTCATGAGTTAAATTAGGTCTTGGAACCGAAATTACTTTACCGAAAAGAGGGGCGCATATTTTTGATAATATTTTATTGATTAAATTGGGATAAAAAGACAAAAAGATTTTTAATTTTATTTTTACCATGTTTTTAAAATTAATATTTAAATCTTAAATTAATATTGTAAACTTTGTAAAAACAATATATTTAAAATTGTAAATATTTGAAAAATTAATATAAGTTTGGTGTGAATTTATAATATGAATTTTTAAATTAAGTTTGGTGTGAATTTTTAAAATATGAATTTTTAATTTTATGCATTTCAAATTTTAAGTTTGGTGTGAATTTTTAATATTAATTTTGAATTTTATATTTAAATTGTGTGAATTTAAAAACAAAAATTTACTTAATCTCATTAAGTTAAAAATATGATTTTTAAAATTCGTCGTGAGTTGAAGACTAGATCTTTAAACCGAAATTGCTTTACCCGAGGGAGGGACGAGAACTTTTATTATCATTATTTTTAATCTTATTGAATTAAAGTATGCCAAAAACATTAAAAAACCCAAAAATCTTAGCTTTTAAAACAATCGCTACAAAAAGACAAATTTTAAAATTTTGTCGAGGGACGGACTAGGACATCGATTTGAAACGACCTCGTCCTAAATAACAAGGGAAACAAAATTTTAAAATTAAGTACTTAATTGTTTTATAAGTTAATGATTATAAAAAAAAAAAAAAAAAAAAAGCAAACTCCGCGAGTCGCGGAGTTTGAAGGCTTAATAGGCCGCGACTCGCGGGAGGACCAGATTACAGAAAAAAATAAAACGAGCTGAAACAGCTCAGTTTCACTCCCCAAAACCGAAAACCTGCGAAATACTCCGAAAAAATACCCAAAAACACCCCCAAAATCACAATTTTTAACCGTTAATCACCAAATCTTTTACTAAAATCATGTTGAGAAGGATGCTATCTAGGAATTACTCAAGAAAAACGGTAAATTTCTACACCTAAACACCATTTAATCCGAAATTTGGTGTTCTTGAGCAATTTTTTCCCCAATTTGATTTTGATGCTTTTTAGTGTAATTATGCTTAAATTGTTTATGTATTATGCTTGTATAACCTAGATTGATGCTATTTAACATGATTAGAAGCCTTAAACTTCAAATTTTGATTAATCTAGGGTTTGTGTTCTTGAGAAAATTTGGGGCTTTTTGATATAAACAGGTTATGGCCGATTTTTGTCATGAATTGTTGCTAAATTAAGTAGTGTAACATGTCTAGGTAGTTAAATGATCCAAACTTTGAGCCTAAACATGATTTTGAGAATTAAAGTGGACTTTTTCAAGTCTAAAATTCATGAACTTGATTTTTGAAAGATAATGCCATTTGAAACTTGTTTAATTGCTAGTAATGATTATTTTGACATGTTATTTGAGTTGAATGCTTATGAACTTGGCGAACATTTTCGTATATGCTTATTTGAAAAGGTGTAGATTTGATGAAAATATGAAAATAAGCTTAAGTTTGATATAAATTGATCATGTCATTGTAATTATTTTGATTGATGATTTTGCTGACACTAATGCATATTTGGATGCACAAAAATTGTGTTTGATGTGTTTTGCAGACTGAAAGGGGTGAATCTTCATCCCAAGCTCGCAATGCTCCTGCTGAGAATGCGGAACAACAGGAGGTGGATAACTACTACAAGCAGGATATACCTCATCCAGTCATGACCTTTTCTGATATGCACTTGGAAGATTTGCACCCGAACCTGAGATTTGACAGACTTTGGATAGATTATCCAAAATATCAAAGGGGTTTGCATACTCTTCATTCTAAGGTTGTTGAGGTACCAAGGGTCATAGAATGGGGACCCTTAGAAGCTGTAGAATTGGCCGGGCCAATTAGGGAATTACTTGTACAGAGGTATGGTAATTCTTCTTTTAATGACTGGGTACGTTTATTCACCATGCGTAGACCTGTATATAAAGTATGGTGTGAAGAATTGTTATGTAGTATAGAGTTGAATGATCGGGTAGCTAGTTTAACCGATCGTTCTTTTATTAGATTTTTGTTAGGCGGTTCGATGTGCCACATGTCTTTACTGGACATGGCTCAGGCTTTACGTATATATACGCCTGAGGAGTTAGCATCTGCCGATTGTAGAGGGTTGATACTAAACGGTAGAAAGATAGATGAAAATTTTGATACACACGGTGTGTGGAGTCAAATGACAAGCCATCACCGTTTCAAAGGGGGAAATTACTCTTATTTGGATATAGATAGAGCCGAATTAAGAGTGATTCATAGGTTTTTAGCTAATTCGATTACACAAAGGGGTAAAAACAAGGAAAAGGTAAATGAACAGGATTTGTTTTACCATATGTGTATTCGAGACCCACAAAGCGCTGTAAGTATACCGTATTGTGTGGGTTATTATTTATCAGCTATGGTTCGGGGGATGCGACCGCATAGCATAATAGGAGGTGGTATTTTTATTACTTTGATTGGTGAATATCTCGGTGTGGATATAAGTCGGGGGGGATTATTAGTAGAAGAACCAGAACCCCGCGATACTATAGGTTTAAATGTATACCATGGTGCGAAAGTTTTGAAAAGGCGAAATAACGCCGCAGTACCATACCATGGTAGACATCCACAGGTTGAGAGAAACCAACAGCATGGTAATGTAGGAGGGGGGAATGAGATGCAAGAAATGCAAAGGTTTATAGCTTCTCAGGAGTACGAAAATGCTAGACAGAGAGCATTTGAAGATTGGCAAGTTCATCAGAACCAAATCATAGCTCATTGCCAACATATAGGTAGAAACTATATTCCTACACCGAAACCCATCTTCCCTCCCTGGTCTATAGAGATGCAGCCACCGTATCCTACGTATGACCCTGCCGAAGCATTCTATAGCACCTATGGTTATGCCTGGAACCCCTATTGGTACCAGTATCATCCCTAGTATACTTAGTTTTATTTATTTTGTAATTTGTAATGATTGATACGTTTAATACTTTTGTTAATATTGTAATAGTTTTTATAATTGTCTAACTTTTATTCTTAGATTTTAATAATTTTTGAATGTGGGGTAATATACCAAACTTCAAAAATATGTATATATGTTTGCAGTTTATCTTATGTACACAACAGGGTAAAACAACGCATTTTCAAAGACTGGCATTAAGTTCAGCAAAAGCAACTAATTTTGACGACAAGATGCAAAATATATGTGAAATAACAACAAGACGGAATGAACAAATGATGTGCACCATTTATCATTCAGCAAACAAACGCCAATATATTTGGAAACTTTGGTAAAAATTTAATCATTTTCATACAAATCACCCTCAATAATTTAAATTATTCCTGATTTCTTGCAAATGAGGGCATTGCAAGATCTTAAGTGTGGGAAGGGGTTAAATTCTTTCGGATTTTAAAATTTTTTACTTTATACACTTGGTTACCATTAAAAATACTAGTAAAGCAGTAGTTGTATTAGAATCTAGTGCTCTCTGATAATAAAGAACAGCCCTGGTCTTATATACTGACTACCCAATTCTAGTAAAATTTTTCAAAATTTTCAATTAAATGAACTCAAAATCATGTTTATACATATTTATGAACGATAAAACTAGGTTTTAACACCGAAATTATTGTTACCTCGGAAAGGACATAAATTGAGAAACAAACCAAAATGTTAAAATTCATTTAAAATGAAATAGAGGATGATAAAAAGGAAAATAAAAGCCAAGTGTGGGAAAATTTATCAAGTTATCTTAAACATATGTCACATATATCTATAACAAATAACTAAAAATACTTTTGCTTTGGACTAAACTAAACTGTTTTACCCGATGAAAGAAAAGAAGAGATGGATCTACATGATGAATCAATTCCATCATTAAAAGGAAGTAAAGTCTTCCGAAAAAGAAACGCGCTTCTTGATTTAGGTCATGAAGTTGTCGTCCAGACCAGCTGTAGGTTGACGAAAAATCTAGAAAAGTCATCACTAAAATCAGCAGGAAATCCACGGACCTCAGCATTAAACAGGGTCGCCAAGTGGTCAGATTTATCCTAACCATGAGAAGGATTTATCTCGTACAATGGGGGGGCACCATGCAAATTAGCTGGATAAGACTAATGAATCAGATCCCCAGAAAGGATAATCTCCTTAAAGATTAAAAATCAGCTTTTAAGACTGATATTACTCAATCCTAGAGATTGACCTTAAAGATTGAGAATTCAAACTCATGGAATTCAATGATATCTAAACTTGAGCTTGAACGAGAAAATATTTTGATCAAAATTACAAACCGATTTGTTTTCTGAAAACCCTATTTTCAATGTGTTCATTACCATTGAACGTAAAATCTTAGGAATTCACCTGGAATTCATTAGGTCACCTGAACTAAAACGGGTGTCAACCGTAAGAACGGTGGTTGCATAGTGGTCAAAGACAGGACCTTGTGCCATACCGAAAAATTATAAGGGTGAGCTTTACTATTGCTCCTACCAAGGATAGTAATTGCGTCCGACACGTTATAGACCATAATTAAAAGCATGTCAGGGGACATTGCCTTAACAGTTGCTTGTTCAACGCTTTCCTTTACAACCGGACGGTAGTTTACCGAAAGGTAATATACGGGACAAGTGAACTGGACGTGTTGCTTTCCAAATACAAGGTTAGCAAGTGGGTGACACAAAACCATAAGTTTTGAGCTAAAATTTTCAAAACTGAAACCCACCAAACCCACAAAAATATTTTGCAAACACCGGTAAAGGGTTATCCCGGAAAACTTAACTAGGGTAAAAACTAGATTTAATTTTCAAAAGATCAAATGTTTTCATAAAGATCCAATTTCCTTAATGGATCTAAATTTTTATAGTCATGTGGGACTGTAAACCATATCGTTACTACCATTGTTTAAACCGCCGTATAGAAAATCACTGATGTACAAAGTGTGAAGAATAAAGAAGTGATTCTAGTATTTCAAGACGATATTGCTTGAGGACAAGCAACGCTCAAGTGTGGGAATATTTGATAATGCTAAAAATGAACATATAATTCATAGCATTATTCCTCAAGAAAGACAAGCTTTTAGTTGCAATTGTTCTATTTACAAGTGATATTCGTTTAAATAATAAAAGGTGAAGACAAAAGACAGATTCGAAGAATTGAAGACGCAAACGACCAAAAAGCTCAAAAGTACAAAAGACAATCAAAAAGGTTCCAATTATTGATAAGAAACGTCTCGAAATTACAAGAGTACAAGATTCAAAACGCAAAGTACAAGATATTAAATTGTACGCAAGGACGTTCGAAAATCCGGAACCGGGACATGAGTCAACTCTCAACGCCCGACGCAACGGACTAAAAATTACAAATCAACTATGCACATAAATATAATATAATATTTAAATAATTCTTATAATTATTTAATATATTATATATATTTATAAATCCGTCAGCAAGAAAGACTCCAAAGTATCTGAGCTGTAATTTCAAACTCCGCGACTCGCGGAGTTTGAAGGCCAAAAAGGCCGCGAGTCGCGGAGCCCCAATTTCAGGAAATCCCTATAAAGCTCGCGCATTCTGATCGTAATCATCATCTTTTTTCTTCTCCTCATTCATACGTAAAATATATATATATTTATATTTTAATTTTAATTTTAATTATAATTCTAATAATAAGGGTATGTTAGTGAATGTTGTAAGGGTGTAAGTCGAAATTCTGTCCGTGTAACGCTACGCTATTTTTAATCATTGTAAGTTATGTTCAACCTTTTTACATTAATGTCTCGTAGCTAAGTTATTATTATGCTTATTTAAAACGAAGTAATCATGATGTTGGGCTAATTACTAAAATTGGGTAATTGGGCTTTGTACCATAATTGGGGTTTGGACAAAAGAACGACGCTTGTGGAAATTAGACTATGAGCTATTAATGGGCTTTATATTTGTTTAACTAAATGATAGTTTGTTAATGTTAATATAAAGATTTACAATTGGGCGTCCCTATAAATTACCATATACACTCGATCGGACACGATGGGCGGGGTATTTATATGTACGAATAATCGTTCATTTAACCAGACACGGGAATGGATTAATAGCCACTAGAATAATTAAAACAGGGGTGAAATTATGTAAAAGGACACTTGGTATAATTGATAACAAAATATTAAAACCTTGGGTTACACTCAGTCGACATCCTGGTGTAATTATTAAACAAAGTATTAAAATCTTGTTACAGTTTAAGTCCTCAATTAGTTGGAATATTTAACTTCGGGTATAAGGATAATTTGACGAGGACACTCGCACTTTATATTTATGACTGATGGACTGTTATGGACAAAAACCAGACGGACATATTAAATAATTCAGGATAAAGGACAATTAACCCATGGGCATAAAACTAAAATCAACACGTCAAACATCATGATTACGGAAGTTTAAATAAGCATAATTCTTTTATTTCATATTTAATTTCCTTTATTTTATATTTAATTGCACTTCTAATTATCGCATTTTTATTTATTGTTATTGTATTTAATTACACTTTTAATTATCGTACTTTTTAATTATCGCAAGTTTATTTTATCGCACTTCTATTATTCGCAATTTCATTATCGTTATTTACTTTATGCTTTAATTTAAGTCTTGTATTTATTTTTAATATTTTACATTTGGTTTTAACTGCGACTAAAGTTTTAAAATCGACAAACCGGTCATTAAACGGTAAAAACCCCCCTTTATAATAATAATATTACTTATATATATATATATATATTTGTATTTTTATAAAAGTAAACTAATATAGCGTTAAGCTTTGTTTAAAAAGATTCCCTGTGGAACGAACCGGATTTACTAAAAACTACACTACTGTACGATTAGGTACACTGCCTATAAGTGTTGTAGCAAGGTTTAAGTATATCCGTTCTCTAAATAAATAAATATCTTGTGTAAAATTGTATCGTATTTAATAGTATTTTTTGCTAAAATTAATAACTATTTTATACCACTCCACTACCACATCAACATTTAAACCTATAGTATCGCGGGGTTCTGGTTCTTCGACTAATAATCCCCCCCGACTTATATCCACACCGAGATATTCAGCAATCAAAGTAATAAAAATACCACCTCCTATTATGGTATGCGGTCTCATCCCCCTAACCATAGCTGATAAATAATAACCCACACAATACGGTATACTTACAGCGCTTTGTGGGTCTCGAATACACATATGGTAAAACAAATCCTGTTCATTTACCTTTTCCTTGTTCTTACCTCTTTGTGTAATCGAATTAGCTAAAAACCTATGAATCACTCTTAATTCAGCTCTATCTATATCCAAATAAGAGTAATTTCCCTCTTTGAATCGGTGATGGCTTGTCATTTGACTCCATACACCATGTGTATCAAAATTTTCATCTATCTTTCTACCATTTAGTATCAACCCTCTACAATCGGCAGATGCTAACTCCTCAGGCGTATATATACGTAAAGCCTGAGCCATGTCTAGTAAAGACATGTGGCGCATCGAACCTCCTAACAAAAATCTAATAAAAGATCGATCGGTTAAACTAGCTACCCGATCATTTAATTCTATACTACACAACAATTCTTCACACCATACTTTATATACAGGTCTACGCATGGTGAATAAACGTACCCAGTCATTGAAAGTAGAATTACCATATCTCTGTGCAAGTAATTCCCTAATTGGCCCGGCCAATTCTACAGCTTCTAATGGTCCCCATTCTATGACCCTAGGTACCTCAACAACTTTAGAATGAAGAGTATGCAAACCCCTTTGGTATTTTGGATAATCTATCCAAAGTCTGTCAAATCTCAGGTTCGGATGCAAATCTTCCAAGTGCATATCAGAAAATGTCATGACTGGATGAGGTATATCTTGCTTATAGTAGTTATCCACCTCCTGTTGTTCCGTATTCTCAGTAGGAGTATTGCGAGCTTGGGATAAAGATTCACCCCTTTCAGTCTGCAAAACACATCAAACACAATTTTTGTGCATCCAAATATGCATTAGTGTCAGCAAAATCATCAATCAAAATAATTACAATGACATGATCAATTTATATCAAACTTAAGCTCATTTTCACATTTTTATCAAATCTACGCTTTTTCAAATAAGCATATACGAAAATGTTCGCCAAGTTCATAAGCATTCAACTCAAATAACTTGTCAAAATAATCATTACTAGCAATTAAACAAGTTTCAAATGGCATTATCTTTCAAAAATCAAGTTCATGAATTTTAGACTTGAAAAAGTCTACTTTAATTCTCAAAATCATGTTTAGGCTCAAAGTTTGGATCATTTAACTACCTAAACATGTTACACTACTTAATTTAGCAACAATTCATGACAAAAATCGGCCATAACCTGTTTATATCAAAAAGCCCCAAATTGCTCAAGAACACAAACCCTAGATTACTCAAAATTTGAAGTTTAAGGCTTCTAATCATGTTAAATAGCATCAATCTAGGTTATACAAGCATAATACATAAACAATTAAAGCATAATTACACTAAAAAGCATCAAAATCAAATTGGGGGAAAAATTGCTCAAGAACACTAATTTTTGGATTAAATGGTGTTTAGGTGTAGAAATTTACCATTTTTCTTGAGTAATTCCTTGATAGCATCCTTCTCAACATGATTTTAGTAAAAGATTTGATGATTAACGGTTAAAAATTGTGATTTTGGGGGTGTTTTTGCGTGTTTTTTCGACAGTATTTCGCAGTTTTTGTGAGTTTTGTGGTGTGCAACTGATCAGTTCTGCGTTTTATTTTTTTTCTGATTTTTGGTCCTCCCGCGACTCGCGGTGTTTTTTTTTTTTTTTATAACATCTTATATTAATTAAAACAATTAAGTAATTAATTTTAAAATTTTGTTTCCCTTGTTATTTAGGACGAGGTCGTTTCGGATCGATGTCCTAGTCCGTCCCTCGACAAAATTTTAAAATTTGTCTTTTTGTAGCGATTGTTTTAAAAGCTAAGATTTTTGGCTTTTTTTTTTTATGTTTTTGGCATACTTTAATTCAATAAGTTTAAAAAAAAAAATAATGATAATAAAAGTTCTCGTCCCTCCCTCGGGTAAAGCAATTTCGGTTCAACGACCTAGTCTTCAACTTACGACGAATTTTAAAAATCATATTTTTAGCTTAATGAGATAAAGTAAATTTTTGGTTTTAAATTCACACAATTTAAATATAAAATTCAAAATTAATATTAAAAATTCACACCAAACTTAATTTAAAAATTCATATTATAAATTCACACCAAACTTATATTAATTTTTCAAATATTTACAATTTTAAATATATTGTTTTTACAAAGTTTACAATATTAATCTAAGATTTAAATATTAATTTTAAAAACATGGTAAAAATAAAATTAAAAATCTTTTTGGCTTTTTATCCCACTATAATCAATCAAATATTATCAAAAATATGCGCCCCTCTTTTCGGTAAAGTAATTTCGGTTCCAAGACCTAATTTAACTCATGACGAATTTTTGAAATATTTTGGGTTGATTGTTTAAAGATATTTATACCTTAAGAATAAACGTTAAATTTCGCAGTGATGTAATAAATTTTTGAATGATATCAATAATTTCGGTCGCCAAACCTAATTTTATTCAATACCAATTTAATACTTTATAGAGAACAAATTAGCGTTTATTATCAAAAGGTTAAAAATAAAAAAATAAATAAAAAAACTGTACAAACTTACCTGTGAAATAGATTTCTTAGTTATATGATCTATCCCATTCATAAGATAGTCGGTTTAATTGGTTTTCCATAGCTACATAGGCGTAACCTCGAGCATTCAGTGTCTTTTCTTCTAAACATATGAACGGTCCGTCTCTGCATAAAGTAACAAATTCGGTATTTGAATAGGTTTGATTATTTGAACATTTACCTCCATGTGACCATTTTTCGCATTTTGTGACATCTTTCTAGGTGTCGTGCTCTTCTTTTTGCTGCGGATTTTGATTTTCCTTTACCAAATTGTAACTTATTATCTTCGCATCTGGATTCTTTTCTAACTCCGTCCATTCTTTCTCTGATTACTGATACTATTTCACTCGGTAGTGTGTCATTATTACGTTTTGTGATCAAAGCGTGTAGCATTAGACCATGGTTTAGTTCAAAGGCAGTCTTCATTTCCTAAAAAAATAAAAATTCAGAATGGGGGGAGAAGACTAGTTCTTTAGGGTCTGCTAGGGAAAGACCATTCGGGTTCCATTTTCGAGAACTACACGAAAACAGACAATCTAACTCTAACAGAAATACATATTATCCTTTAAAGACTTGATTCTCCCCACACTTAGTTAGCTGTGGTGTCGAAATTGTGATTAACTTCGTTGTCGACTTCCATCGGACCATGTATGTAATGTTTAACTCTGTGACCATTAACTTTAAATTCAATTCCATTTGAATTTATCAATTCTACTGTTCCGTATGGGAAAACTCTTTTGACTATGAATGGTCCAGACCATCTTGATTTCAATTTTCCAGGAAATAGCTTGAATCGTGAATTGAAAAGAAGAACTCTGTCTCCTTCTTTAAATTCTTTTAAACTTCTGATTCTTTTATCATGCCATTTCTTCATTCTTTCCTTATAGATTAACGAATTATCGTATGCTTCATGTCTTAATTCTTCTAATTCGTTTAGTTGACTTAATCGTAGACGTCCAGCTTCATGTATATCAAGATTACATGTCTTCAAAGCCCAAAATGCTTTGTGTTCAATTTCTACTGGAAGATGACATGCTTTTCCATAAACAAGTCTAAAAGGTGTGGTTCCAATTGGAGTTTTGTAGGCTGTTCTAAAAGCCCAGAGTGCATCCTCCAATTTAATGGACCATTCCTTCAGATTTGATCCTACGGTTTTCTTTAGAATACGTTTTAAAGCTCGGTTGGTATTTTCAACTTGTCCACTTGTTTGTGGATGATATGCGGTTGAAATTTTATGAGTTACTCCATATCTTTTAAGAACTTTCTCAAGTTGATTATTACAGAAATGAGTTCCCCGATCACTTATTAAAGCTTTCGGTGTTCCAAACCTTGCAAAAAGACGTTTTAAAAAGTTGACTACAACTCGTGCATCGTTAGTTGGGAGAGCTTGTGCTTCCGCCCATTTAGATACATAATCAATGGCTACGAGAATATAGAGATTATTATGAGATTTTGGAAATGGACCCATAAAGTCAATACCCCAAATGTCAAATACTTCACATACTTGGATGACATTTTGTGACATTTCATCACGTTGACTTATTTTTCCGACCCTTTGACAAGCATCACAGGATTTGCAAAGAAGGTGTGCGTCTTTGTAAATTGTAGGCCAATAGAATCCAGCATCATAAACTTTTCTTGCTGTTAGTTGAGGCCCATAATGCCCTCCTGTTGGTCCTGTGTGACAATGGTTTAATATTTTACTAGCTTCATCTCCAAATACACATCGGCGTATTATTCCATCGGGATAACTTTTAAACAGGTGTGGATCTTCCCAAAAATAGTGTTTTATATCACTGAAGAATTTCTTTCGTTTTTGGTACGATAATCCTTTTTCAAGGAATCCACAAACTAAGTAGTTTGCATAGTCTGCAAACCATGGAATTTCTTTATAATCTATCTTCAATAGATATTCATCAGGAAAGTTGTCTTGTATGGCCGATTCATTTAGAACTTCTAATTCGGGATTTTCAAGACGAGAAAGATGATCAGCGGCGAGATTTTCTGCTCCTCTTTTATCTCGGATTTCAATATCAAACTCTTGTAAGAGTAAGATCCAATGGATTAATCTTGGTTTAGCATCTTGTTTTGAAAATAGGTATCTAAGAGCAGAATGGTCGGTATAGACCACCGTTTTTGCTAGAACGAGATATGATCAAAATTTGTCAAAAGCAAAGACAATAACAAGGAGTTCTTTTTCAGTAGTTGTATAGTTCGTTTGTGATCCTTGTAACGTCTTACTAGCATAATATATAGGTTGAAATCTTTTTTCAATCCTTTGTCCTAAAACGGCTCCCATTGCAAAATCACTTGCATCGCACATTAGTTCAAATGGTAGATTCCAATTTGGTGTTATCATGATCGGCGCATTAGTGAGTTTTTCTTTAAGAATATTAAAAGATTTGATACACTCATCTGAAAAGATGAATGGAGCATCCTTTTCTAGGAGTTTATTCATAGGAGTGGCAATTTTAGAAAAATCTTTTATGAAACGTCGGTAAAAACCGGCATGCCCTAGAAAACTCCTAACTCCTCTAACATTGGTGGGATGTGGAAGTTTAGCAATTACATCTACTTTAGCTCTATCCACTTCAATTCCTTCTTTTGAAATTTTATGACCAAGAACGATGCCTTCTTTAACCATGAAATGGCATTTCTCCCAATTAAGTACTAGATTTGATTGTTCGCATCTAATAAGCATTCGTTCAAGATTAACTAGACATGATTCAAATGTATCACCGAAGACTGAAAAGTCATCCATGAAAACTTCCATACATTCTTCTATCATGTCGTGAAAAATCTCCATCATGCACCTTTGAAAGGTTGCAGGGGCGTTACAAAGTCCAAATGGCATGCGTTTGTAAGCAAAAGTACCATAAGGGCACGTGAATGTGGTTTTCTCTTGGTCCTCGGGTGCTATTAGAATTTGAAAATATCCGGAAAATCCATCTAGAAAACAATAGTAACTATTTCCGGCTAATCTTTCCAACATTTGATCAATGAAAGGTAAGGGAAAGTGATCTTTTCTAGTGGCGTCATTTAACTTTCTATAATCAATACACACACGCCATCCTGTTACAGTCCTAGTAGGAATAAGCTCATTTTTCTCATTTGTAATGACAGTCATGCCACCCTTCTTAGGCACGCATTGAACTGGGCTTACCCATGGACTATCAGAAATTGGATAAATTAAACCTGCATCTAGCAGTTTAATAATCTCTTTCTTAACTATATCTTGCATATTAGGATTTAGTCTTCGTTGGCGTTGCACATACGTTTTATGACCTTCTTCCCTAAGGATTTTATGTGTGCAATACGAAGGACTTATTCCTTTAATATCATGAATCTTCCATGCAATGGCTGGTTTATGAGCTTTCAACACAGAAATGAGTTGTGATTTCTCATTTTCAGTAAGAGAAGACGATATTATTACAGGTAATTCAGATTCACCATGTAAATAAGCGTATTCCAAATGGTTTGGAAGTGGCTTTAACTCTAATTTCGGAGGTTCTTCTATCGATGATTTGTATCGATATCTGTCTTCTTCTTTTAGGATTTGAATTTCTTCTGTTCTTGGTTCATATCCATTAGCTATAAGTGTAGCTAACATTTCAGCTTCATCAATTGGTTCATTACCTTCTCCTAAAGAACATTCTCCTGTTCCTTGTAATTCTGGAAATTCTTCTAATTATTCTGCATGTGCATCTATAGTTTGAATATAATAACATGTATCATCTGCAGATTGCGGTTGTTGCATTGCTCTATCAACTGAAAAGGTAACACTCTCATCCTCTATACTTAGGGTCAGTTTCTTACCGAACACGTCTATCATTGCTTTAGCCGTGTTTAAGAATGGTCTTCCTAATATGAGAGGAACTTGAGAATCTTCTTCCATGTCCAGAACAACAAAATCTACTGGAAATACTAAAGTACCAACTTTAACTAGCATGTTCTCCATTATCCCTCTAGGATATTTTATTGATCTATCGGCTAGTTGTATGCTTATTCTGGTTGGTTTCAATTCTCCAAGGTCTAGTTTAGCGTATAGTGAATACGGCATTAGATTTATACTAGCACCTAAGTCTGCCAATGCTTCTATTGAACTAAGACTACCCAGAAAACATGGAATTGTGAAACTTCCTGGATCAGATAATTTTTCTGGTATCTTATTCAACAGCACTGCTGAACAATTAGCATTCATGGTAACAGCCGAGAGTTCTTCCATTTTCTTTCTATTTGAGATTAGATCTTTCAAGAATTTAGCATATCTAGGCATTCCTGAAATCACATCAATGAAAGGAAGATTTACATTTATCTGTTTAAACATATCCAAGAATTTGGATTGCTCGGCTTCAAGTTTCTCTTTCTTCATTTTACTCGGGTAAGGAAGTGGTGGTTGGTATGGTTTAACATAAGGTTTAGCCTTAACTGTGTTATCTTCATTAACCTTTTCAACTACCGGTTCTTTTTCCTTATCTTGATCAGGTTGTGGTTCTTGTGGAGTTGGAATAGCTTCATCAGAAGTTACAGGTATTTCAGATGGTTTAAGTGTTGTACCACTTCTTGTGGTAATGGCTTTAGCTGTTTCATTCCGGGGGTTAGCATTTGTATCACTAGGTAGACTTCCCGGTTTTCTTTCACCTATTAACCTTACTAGGTTACTTACTTGTTGTTCCAGATTTTGAATAGAAGCTTGTTGATTTCTAAATGCTTGAGCATTTTGTTCATTAGTTTGTTTCTGAGATGTGAAAAACTGCGTTTGAGTTTCAACTAGCTTCGTCATCATATCTTCTAAATTCGGCTTTTTATCATCGGTTTGTTGTGGTGGTTTGTTTTGAAAATTAGGTCTTTGCTGATTGTAAGTATTATTGGATACTTGTTGATTTCTAGGACCTTGTTGGTTATTGTATGGAATATTTCGGTTATAATTCTGGTTTTGATTGTAAATCGATCTTGGCGGTTGATAATTATTCTGATAATTATTTCCAGGCCTTTGGTTTATGTATGAAATATTCTCTCTTTGTTCCATTGTTAATTCATTACTGAGACAATCTTTTGTCAAATGTGGTCCTCCACACTGCTCACAACTAATTCGTATTGAGTGAATATCCTTAGTCATCTTTTCCATTCGTCTCTCGACAGCATCTATCTTTGCGGAAATGGAATCTAAGTCATGGCTAGAATCGGCTCTAGCTGCTTTAGATGATCTAACGATATCTTTTTCTTGGTGCCACTCATGTGAGTGGGAAGCAGTGTTATCAATAATTTTGTAAGCATCAGTTTCGGTTTTCTTCATAATAGAACCACCAGCTGCTATATCTATGTCTTTCCTTGTAGTGATGTCGCATCCTTGGTAGAATATTTGTACTATTTGACAGGTGTCTAAACCATGTTGCGGACATCCTCTCAACAACTTTCCAAATCTTGTCCACGCCTCATATAGAGTTTCATTCGGCTTCTGTGTAAACGTAACAATTTCTGCTTGAAGTCTTACGGCTTTAGATGCAGGAAAGAATTGTTTAAGAAATTTGTCAACTAAAACATCCCATGTATCAATTGCCCCTTCAGGTAACGTTTCCAACCAATCTTTGGCTTCTCCCTTTAAAGTCCAGGGAAATAACATGAGATATATCTGTTCATCCTCCACTTCTCGGATTTTAAATAGTGTGCAGATCCTATTAAAGGTACGTAGATGTTCATTTGGATCTTCCTTCGGCGCACCACTAAATTGGCATTGATTAGTCACCATGTGTAGAATTTGTCTTTTGATTTCATAATCTGGCGCATTAATGTCTGGATGAGTAATTGCGTGACCTTGGCCAGTGCGTTTAGCTCTCATTCGGTCTTCCATACTTAAAGGTTCCAAATTCTCCATAATTGAAATTGTTGAATCAGAATCACTAGAGGATTCTGATTTAATGGTTCGTTCCTCAACAATCTCTGTTTGAATGATTGGTGGTTCCGGAGGAAAGTTTAGTGGTTCAGGATCTACGAATCGTTCCTGAATATTCTCCGGATCCTCAATTGTGAGGTCGGGTTCAAAAAATGGATTATCAGAAATTTGAACTGAAGTACTTGGTCGACTGGATGACGATTCTAAAGAAAAATCAACGGCAGTAATATTTGCTAAATGTCTTGATCTAGTTACAGGTGGTGAACGTACAAAAGGTGGTGAACGTCTTGCTCGGTGCATTCACTGAATATCCTATTAGTTTTTAAAAGGAAAGAAAAATTATAATAAGTTATCCAATCAATAGACTTTTCTGATTTTGCCCACGTTTCGAATAGCCAAAAGATGCAGCAGAGGGGCAGGATTCGTTTGGTCTCAATATAATTGAGGACTGTTTGGCTCCAATAACCCGGTCCACGTACAAATCCAACTATTACTACGAACCAGAAAATTTTGATGTCTATTAATTTAACCACTTAAAATAAATTTTCGTAATTTTAAGAAAATTAGATAAGAAGTAGAATAAAAATCTATGTCCTAAAACTAGAATAGCGAGAAATAAGAAAGAAAAAGAGTTCGTCGGAAAAGGTCGAAAAAGAAAAATGGTTGAAAAATAAAAGGTGACGGAAAAATAAAAGAAACTTATAAAACTTAAAAACACTTGACTAACCTAACCTTATTACTACAACTAACTTAAAATTATAATCACAAATTGAGATTACTAATTGGAATGATAATTGATACATAGGTAAAAGTTGTCTAAAAATATTAAAGCTTACAGGAAAAACTAAATCCCAAATGGAAATAACTTAAAAAGAAACTAAAACTTAAAAAGGCGTCGCAAAATTCTAGAGTACCTAAATCTTAGTCTAAAGAAAAAGCACTTAAGGGATTTTACGACAAAGCCTAAAAATCTAGAAATAAAAATAACTATGGTAAAAAACTAAGTTTAAAACTAAATATGAGCGAAAAATATAAATATTACGCTAAAACGATTAAAAAGGGACAAAATATAAAAATATACAAAAAGTTGTAAAAAGTACAATTTTTATAAAAATATTATTTTTATATTATTTATTTTATAATAGTATTAATTTTTATATATAAATAAAACTAATTAAAATTTAATATTACAAATTAATTAAAAACTTAAACTAAATAATATTATATATAAAACCTAATTAGGTTTAATAATAATAATAATAAATAATTAAAACCTAACTCGTATTAATTGCTGGACCAGGTTCGTGTCAGACGGCTCCGCGAGTCGCGGTTCCCGAAGCTGCAAACTCCGCGAGTCGCGGGGTTCCAGAATTCAACTCTGGTACAGTTTAAATTGACGCGTTTTTTTTTTCTGTTTTATAATTTTCTGTTTTATAATCTAAAATTTATATATAATAAAAACTTATATTTTTACAAACTAAAGATACTTTATAAAACTTAAATATTTAACAAAATCTTAAAAATATTTATATTTTTGTTTTTCTTTTTATATTTTTGAATATTTAAAACGTATTTTTATAAAAACGAATTTTAATAAAAGTAAACTAAAAATCTTTTTTTTTTTATATTAGCGTTGCGCTTCCGGCGTTTAACCGAGATCCTCGGCAGCGGCGCCAAAAATATACTTGATGTCGTGCGAGGTGTATATAAAATAGCTATTAATTTTTAGCAGAAAATACTATTAAATACGATACAATTTTACACAAGATATTTATTTATTTATAGAATGGATATACTTAAACCTTGCTACAACACTTATAGGCAGTGTACCTAATCGTACAGTAGTGTAGTTTTTAGTAAGTCCGGTTCGTTCCACGGGGAATCTTTTTAAACAAAGCTTAACGCTATATTAGTTACTTTTATAAAAATACAAATATATATATAAGTAATATTATTATTATAAAAGGGGGTTTTTACCGTTTAATGACCGGTTTGTCGATTTTAAAACTTTTAGTCGCAGTTAAAACCAAATGTAAAATATTAAAAATAAATACAAGACTTAAATTAAAGTGTAAAGTAAATAACGATAATGAAATTGCGAATAATAAAAGTGCGATAAAATAAACTTGCGATAATTAAAAAGTACTATAATTATAAGTACAATTAAATACAATAACAATAAAAATGCGATAATTAGAAGTGCAATTAAATATAAAATAAAGGAAATTAAATATGAAATAAAAGAATTATGCTTATTTAAACTTCCGTAATCATGATGTTTGACGTGTTGATTTTAGTTTTATGCCCATGGGTTAATTGTCCTTTGTCCTGGATTATTTAATGTGTCCGTCTGGTTTTTGTCCATAACAGTCCATCAGTCATAAATATAAATTGCGAGTGTCCTCGTCAAATTATTCTTATACCCGAAGTTAAATATTCCAACTAATTAGGGACTTAAACTGTAACAAGATTTTAATACTTTGTTTAATAATTACACCAGGATGTCGACTGAGTGTAACCCAAGGTTTTAATATTTTGTTATCAATTATACCAAGTGTCCTTGTACATAATTTCACCCCTGTTTTAATTATTCTAGTGGCTATTAATCCATTCCCGTGTCTGGTTAAATGAACGATTATTCGTACATATAAATACCCCGCCCATCGTGTCCGATCGAGTGTATATGGTAATTTATAGGGACGCCCAATTGTAAATCTTTATATTAACATTAACAAACTATCATTTAGTTAAACAAATATAAAGCCCATTAATAGCCCATAGTCTAATTTCCACAAGTGTCGTTCTTTTGTCCAAACCCCAATTATGGTACAAAGCCCAATTACCCAATTTTAGTAATTAGCCCAACATTATGATTACTTCGGATTAAATAAGCATAATAATAACTTAACTACGAGACATTAATATAAAAAGGTTAAACATAACTTACAATGATTAAAAATAGCGTAGCGTTACACGGACAGAATTTCGACTTACACCCTTACAATATTCGCTAACATACCCTTATTATTAGGATTTAAAATTAAAATTAAAATTAAAATATAAATTATATATATATTTTACGTATATATTGAGAGAGAGAGAGATATTAGATGATTAAAAATGATCAGAATTCGGTTGGCTTTATAGGGAATTGCAGAATTTGGGGCTCCGCGACTCGCGGCATTTTTTGCCTTCAAACTCCGCGAGTCGCGGAGTTTGTAAATACAGCTCACACAATTTGGAGTCTTTCTTGCCGACGATTTTTATTTATTTATATAATATATAAATAATTATAAGAATTATTTAAATATTATATTATATTTATGTGCATAGTTGACTTGTAATTTTTAGTCCGTTGCGTCGAGCGTTGAGAGTTGACTCTGGTCCCGGTTCCGGATTTTTGAACGTCCTTGCGTACAATTTAATATCTTGTACTTTGCGTTTTGAATCTTGTACTCTTGTAATTTCGAGATGTTTCTTATCAATAATTGGAACCTCTTTGATTGTATTTTGTACTTTTGAGCTTTTTGGTCGTTTGCGTCTTCAATTCGTCGAATCTGTCTTTTGTCTTCACCTTTTATTATTTAAACGAATCACTTTTAAATAGAACAATTGCAACTAAAAGCTTGTCTTTCTTGAGGAATAATGCTATGAAATATATGTTCGTTTTTAGCATTATCATCCTTAAATTTAGGTGGGAGTGTACCCGAAACAACCGCACTTGGGTGTTCGGTAAGCTCCACCTTTTTGGGTAAGGTCACCCTTTGCATCCTCTTTTGAGTGCAAAGATCCCTTAAAAACTTAGCGTAGGACGGGACTTGCCTAATAGCATCGAGAAGGGATAAATTTATCTTAACCTGTTTAAAGGTTTCCTACATATCCTCTGGTTGTGGTCCCTTCTTCCCATAAGGGAATTGGTTCGGGGACTCTAAGGCCTTGGGAAATGGGATAGTTTTTGATTCCGTCTCCGATTTCCCGGTCTCATTAATGATTGGTTCCTTATCTTTCTCCCCCTTCCCATGGTTATCATTTTCACTTACCTCATCTTCATAAAGAACAATCGAAGACTTACTTGACTCTTGTTGCACTACCTCTTTTTCACCAACTTTATTGTCATACTTCTTTCCACTTCGCAAGGTACCTATCATATTCACACTATACCCTTTTCCCTGATCCTTATTATTCGGATTTAGAACCGTGTATCTTGGAATTGTACCCGGCTCCCAATTTCCCTTACTTTCCACTACATTACCAATCTCCTTAGCCAATGCACCAATTGACATGTTTTGCACTTTCACTATTTTACGCATTTCGGAGATGAACGCATCCATCTTGGCGTTCGAGCTAGATGGTTGATTGGGTGGGACATTGTTTTTATTTTGGTTTTGGTTTTGGCCTTGATTTTGGTAATTGTTTTGGTTTGGGTTTCGGTTGTTGGGATAAGGGTTTTGATAGTTTCTTTGATAGTTGTCTTGATTCTGAAAGTTTCCTTGGTTTTGAAAGTTGTTCTGCAGTCTTTGTTGGGTCCCTGGGGTGGCATTTAGAGCATTGTTATTGCTCCAACTAAAATTAGGATGATTTCTCCAACCCGGATTATACGTGTTGGAGTATGGATCAAATCTCCGTCCCTGCACTTCATTAACTTGTTCTTCCACTATTTGTTGATTCACCGGTGGAATCCCATTTCTACATCCATATGCAAAGTGAGAAGGATCTCCACAAATCTCACAAACTTCCTGAACCTGTGAAACATTACAAGCAAGACCCTGGTTTGGGCTGTTAAATATAAGCATTTTCAAATCATCTAATTCTTGCTCTAAGTTCCTAGATGAACCACCCGAGTCGGAAACATGATTTACTCGGGAGGTACTAGGTTGTTTTCGATTAACCGAAGCTTGGGTTTTTGAACCCTTGCTTAACTGCTCAAAGAAGGTCCATTCGTCCTCACTAGATCGGGATAAACACGCCCCACCACTAGCTGCCAACAGGAATTGCCTATTCTGGGAATCCAAACTATCATAGAAAACTTTAACCAATTCCCACTTTGGTATCTCATGGTGTGGGCATGCCCTAAGTAATTCCTTCAGACGTTCGTACGCTTCATGAAAAAGTTCGCCAGGCAATTGCCTAAAAGATTTTATTTGCGTGCGCATGCCTGAAGTTTTACTTACAGGATAAAATTCCTCTAAAAACCGGTTTTTCATCTCCGCCCAAGTATTAATACTCCGGGCAGGCAAAGAGAGAAACCATCGTTTTGCCTTATCTTTAAGTGAATAAGGAAAAAATCGCAGACGTACCTCATCATCAGTGAAACCATTTACCTGATTAGTAGCACATATCTCATTAAATTCAGTGATGTGTTCATATGGTTCCTCATTAGCCATACCTCGTATAACGACCCGTCCTAATCCATCTAGACGAATACATTACATTTGGTAACATCGCGAGGTACTTGACCTCTATATCATACATTTTACAAACATTGCATTCATTTTTTTTTTAAAAGACAAACTTCCATTACATCAAAAGTTGACAGATATGCATATCCTTTCAAAATATATCCAAACTATGAATGACTTAATATTAATCTTGATGAACTCAACGACTAGAATGCAACGTCTTTTGAAATATGTCATGAATGACTCCAAGTAATATCTCTAAAATGAGCAAATGCACAGCGGAAGATTTCTTTCATACCTGAGAATAAACATGCTTAAAAGTGTCAACCAAAAGGTTGGTGAGTTCATTAGTTTATCGAAATCAATCATTTCAATAATTTTAATAGACCACAAGATTTCATTTATTCAATAAACATACACTCGCAAGTGTTAAAAATTCATTCATATGGATTGAACACCTGGTAACCGATATTAACAAAATGCATCTAGAATATCCCCAAACATATAAACATCGAAGTACTAAAGCAGTTCAAATTCTCTGACTGGGGCGTGTCAAAGCCCATAGATCTATCTTTAGGATTCGCGTCAATTGGTGGCAATTATAATAAACACTAATTCTTAGGCTACCAAGTTCAACAAGGGCGATATCTAGTATAACAATTCAACCATAGAATGTAGTTTCGATTACTTGTGTGTATTTCGTCAAACATTTATAAAAGCGCATGTATTCTCAGTCCCAAAAATATATATTGCAAAAGCATTTAAAAAGGGAGTAATGAAACTCACGATACTGTATTTCGTAGTAAAAATACATATGACGTCATTGAAGAAGTGCAGCGTTGACCTCGGATTCACGAACCTATATCAGTTATATATATTAAAACATATAATAACAACTTACAAGTTTATATATTAATACTTTACATATCGTATTACTAAATAATTTATATTTATTCTATATACTTTAAGTAGTTAATATTTATTTATATAATACATTTATTAATATAGTAAATACTTATTAGAGAAATTTAATAATATAATATTTATCATTTATCATAATAAATAGAAATTTAACTCAAGGTTTATATGTGATAAGAATATATATATTTATATTAATTAATATATTTTATATATAGCTTACTAAATGTTATTTTAATAATAAAAATATAGTAATACGTAATATTAATATATTTGTAATGTATTTTGTAAAATAATATTTATTTGTAATAATAACAATAATAGTGATAATAATAATGATAATAATAATAATAATAATGATAAAAATAATAGAAAGGCTACCTTAATGTAATAAGCCTTAAAAAAATAAACGCCCATGCCCGGGCTCGAACCCGCGACCTCTCGCTAATCCAACAACACTCCAAACCATCCTTCTGTCTTTGGTTTTCTAATTTAAACCGTATACCATATTTATTTAAATAGTTTCTTTCAGCCCAAATATAACAGCAGCTCAACAACATCCCATAATGCAACTTCATTTAAGTATAAACGGCCCAAGTGAAAAACAAGAAATTATCGGCCCACCATCACGTTTTAAATTAAACTGTTTGATGTATTTGTGGTTGTGGGATTCATCTGGATATAGAAACACAAACGCATCATCATTTGCGCGATCTTTGTCATATATCATAACAAGCCACCATCATCATCATCATCGTATTCACGATTATCATAATCATCACCAAAACCCATCGTGATTTCATGTATCAACATATATTATCATTATCTTCATTGCGTATCACCAAGAATAGAAATAGAAAAAGGAACACAACGATAGTAAACAAGAACACAATTAGCAGGAGTGGAAACAGACTGGAAGTGTTCGGTTTATATAACTATCGATTGGAAAAAAATATATCAGAAACCTATAGTTATTAAGAGATTTATTCGAGTGGTGTAATAGCAGGTTCGTGATTTATAGTAATAATCATGAGTTTCGATCTTGGTTTTTAATTGACGCAAAAATATATAGAATAACAGCAACCCTAGTAGCAGTTCACAGGTGATATCGGGTTTGGGTTGGTTTTGTTCTTCGATGGCTGAAATAAAATATCAAGTTACAAAGGTGGTGTTTGATGAACCTAAAACAATAGCAGGAAGTGGTTTATACTATGGTGATATCAAACGGAAACGATGATAGTTGTACTCGATTATATTTTTATGTGGTGGATTGATGGTGGTTGTTTTGCGATTGTCTTCAAATAGAAAGAAGACATAAGTTGAACAGTCCATGTCAGCCGTTTATGGTGTTCTACAATGGTGGTGGCTATGGTGGTTGCCGGTGTTCATGGTGGTTGTTATTAGACAGGAAACAGAAAAAAACGCAGGTGTTGGTGGGTTTGTTGTGGATCGATCAGGATGTATGGTAGAACCATGGTAGAAAGAAGGAAGTGGGTTTGATAGTTCTTTGTTCTAGTGACCCAAATAGTGGTGAAGGGGGTTGCTCGTGGTGACGAGGGTAACCGGTGGTGGTGTTGGGTGGTGATTGATTGAACCAAAAGAGAGTACGGTTTGTAGTTACAATCATCTAAAGATAAGTGGGTTCACGAAAAGGGAAACAAGAAGAAGAAAAATGGTGATGGGTTATGAAGATGATGGTGCTCGTTGGTTTCGGTTACAAGAGTGAAAAAGTGAAGATGGTGAAGTGGTGTTAGGAGAAGAAGAAGCTAAAGTGGTGCGTGATGGTTCGTGTTAGATCATGAATGCATCTCCATATGTATCCATAATGTATATATATATATATATATATATATATATATATATATATATATATATATATATATATATATATATATATGTAAAAAGTTCTGCATATACCTATATATATTATTATATTATAACAAGAATACAGTAAACTCAATTAATTATATCATGCACTCTAAATTCACGGATAACCATTCAGTTGATTGAGAACATACATATATAATATTATAATATAATAATAATAAAAATCAAACATGTGAATTCATTTAGCAGCCTAAGATTTTGGATTCATCTACCGACAGTTTTCACGGATTGCTAAATCATGGTCCCTTGGTAATTAGTGTCGGAATAAAGAGTCTTCGGAAAAATCCCATATTTTTAAATTAAATAGTTTTATTTATTTTGGTCATTATGGTATAAAATTTGATCATTAACTATTAAATAAAAATTACACTCCTGTCCGCGCTCGATTCCAGGTAAAATATGAAAAGTGTTCAAATTTAACAATTAGCTCATAAATACATATTTAATAAGCCTAAAATTTATAGAACTCATTTTTGGATCACCGATTATTTAAAAATTACATAAATTCGAATTAAACTTGCTTAATATCAATCGGCACATTAAACGAGTATTACAATCATTTAATATTTATTTTTAGTATACTTTTATGTATATATAGATATGTTTTAAATAATAATTATTATAATATCATATTTCATAACATCAACATTAAATATTTCAAATTATACTTCGAATTATTATTTATATATACATATCTATTTACAATTAATTGTTCGTGAATCGTCGAGAGCAGTCGAAGGTCAAATGAATATATGAAACAGTTCAAAAATTTTGAGACTTAACCTTACAGACTTTGCTTATCATGTCAAAAACATAATATTGTATCGAGAGTTTGATTTAAAATTAGTCGAAATTTTCTGGGTCGTCACAGTACCTACCCGTTAAAGAAATTTCATCCCGAAATTTGATCGAGGTCCTCATGGCTAACAATAAAAATGTTTTCATGACGAATATGAGTTGATAAATAGAGTTTTATCATTTTTGAGTAATATGGATAAAACAATTTGATTATACGAAGAGTACGAATGAAGCTAACACAAAAGAGTGAGATGAAGAAATAAAGATTCGTCGTAACTTTTGACGTAGTCATGGTTGAATTCCGGAATTCAAGGAATAGAAAATCTTCATAACCCAAATAAGATCTGATTCTTCGGGAATAGGGAAATTAGGATCCTCTTTGATTAAATGTGATAATCTGTTTCGATTTCAATGTCTGATGCTCCCATTATAAATGAACCTCTTTCGTTCCATTATTTCCCACAACTCTCAACATTTATACTTCAATTCATATTTCCAAAACATTTGTCCAATTATCAGAAGTCACTGGGAAAGATAGAATTATCAAGAAAATATGTTCTTGATTTTGTTTAGAGATTTAGTAGAATGTAAGAGTTGTGTAACATGGCACATGATGACGTTATAGTCTGTGAATCATCATGTTCCATTAGAAACTCAGCATGAAATACTGTAATATAATCACGTTGATCAAGTGTCATTATATTATACTATCTCATGCATCAATTTCCAACACTACTTCAAAAACATTCATAATTTACATTTGAATTTTTTTTTTTTTTAGAATTTAGAAACTAACAGTTTCAGATAACGCGGAGAGATAAATAATATCAGACAAAAATATTTATGAAGATATATTCAGAAATATTGAGGATATTTATAATGAAATATACGATGATATCTTATGATTCTAGAATCAAATTGTGATGAAGAAATCAATTCACAATGATTTAGAATAATTAAGGAGCAAGGTATTCGCTGTAGATTTCATCAGAATAGAATCATCAGGATTCTTTATGTACAAGTTTAGTCCTTGTGATTTGTTCAGAGTCTCCTTCATGATTTGCTCAATTCATTTTTCAGTATCAAAATCTTTGAGCTTTTTTTTTTTCAACACTCCATTCTTTATCATCAAAGTTTTGACTGTTAAGGCAGTCTTCAGTTTTCACTGCTTCATCAGCTTTTTCAAAACTCAGAAAATTGATTCATATATATATATATATATATATATATATATATATATATATATATATATATATATATATATATATATATATATATATATATATATAATTGGGTGTCTTTTCAGAATTTCAGAATGGAAGATCATAGTTCTAAGAGATAAATGTTATATGTATATATATAACTGTTGATGTAGAAACGCTGCGAGATTCAAAATACTGATTGCTGATTCCCAGTAATTGGTATGGAAATTTCTCGTTACAAGATGCGGATGAGTATATGATAGGGTTTCAATGAATATTATGATTTTTCAGAAAGGCAAAGATTAATGAATTTGCTGGTAAGTTTACTGCTAATGTAGTGGAATATAAACTGTTTCTCCGGTGACGATGATGAATAAGGCAATCATATATATCAAGGTTATAATCAGGCTAGTCCGACTAAAAATTCGAAGTTGACTTGCTGGAGCTGTGACAAAATTAGCTTTCTCGAATAGGAGTTGTAAAGTTATTTTCGGTATTAGTGACACTAAAGGAATTAGCACAGATACGTATTAAACGTTTACTCAGTTTCTGAGAGTTTTTCAGGTGCAAAACTATATGCATAAATCTTTCCTTCCGTAGATGAAGTGCGGTTGGTTCATCCTCTCGATTGAGGTGTTTTCAAGAATCAAGAAAGGTTTGAACGCAGATTGTAATCTTCAAGATACAAATGAGGTTTAAGATGAAATCAAGTGGCAAACTTGAAGAAATGTTTAGTTTCATATGTTATAATCAATATTTTAATTCATTTTAATTGTCCAATGTTATTAGTCCACAGTTAGTAGTCCACAATTAGTAGTTCAACAATTCATATATAGTTTAATATATAATATTCGAATTAATTAATACGTGTCGTGACCCATTATATACATGTCTCAGACTCGATCACAACTCAAAGTATATATATTATTTGAGAATCAACCTCTACCCTGTATAGCTAACTCGAACATTACCGCATATAGAGTGTCTATGGTTATTCCAAATAATATATATATATGACGTCAATATGATATGTCAAAACATTGTATACGTGTCCCGATATTTAAAGTGCATAAAATAAATAACAGAAATTAAATGACGATAAATAAAATTGCGAGAATTAAAATTGCGATAAATAAATTGCGATAAATAAAATGTATTAAAGAATTAAGAGTTAGCTAGGAACAGTTAGCTAGGATTTTGTTAGCGCGGATTCTTAACACAATTTCTTTTTTTTTTGGGTAAAGGATTTTACCCGGTAAATATTATTTAAAAAATAATAAAAATATACAAGGAAGAGCAAACGACCTCAAGCGCACCTTGAGGCCTCACAAACTACCAAAGACCAAGCTAGAACCTAAACGAAACAAGAACTAGCAAAACCAAACACACCTAACCACCAGCCTAACCACGGATACAACCTATAAGGCTATAACCAGCCTGATTTCATACCAAACGTAGTTCTTTCCTTAGATATAGTATTTGTAGCCATAAACTCAGCAGATTCACCTTTATCTGATTCAACATCGCTTTCTTCATCAATTAATCTAAACGCATCTTTACTCAAAGCTTCGAACGAGTTTCGAGTCTTCACTTGTGAACTTTTACTTGTCCCAACTTCCGGCTTCTTTTTGTCACCCGGAATATTCGTTTGCAAACTAGTATTAGAATCATTATTCTTCTTGGGCCTATACACCAATTTTTGCTTCGGTTTACTTACACCAAAAGTAACCTTCTGCTTGTTATTACCCTTTGTCACATCTTTTGTCACCTTCTTGCCGACTACCTGAAAACCATCTTCATCGTTAGGCTGATTACACTCGGTAATGGTCTCAACTTTTGGACATTGGGCATCCGTATGGCCAAAAATAGCACAACACTTACAATGCGGGGGTTTCCATTCATACTCTATCTTCAAAGAACATATGGTTTTGCTCTTACCATCAATACTTGGTATCGCCATTTTGATATTATCCTTAAACTCCTTGTCTGACGAGACTTCAATCAATGCTCGAGCAAAACTAGGCCTACCCCACGACTCTAGACACATTGTGCTCGTGTAAGAGTCCAACCTCATCGGACTACCAATATTAGAAGCTATTACACTTAACCCAGTTTCAGTGAAGCCTGTTATTGGGATATCATGGATTTTCACCCAGACCGGAACACGCGTTAAGTCTCCCATTGTTAATGGAACATCAGGCGACCATGCTTTGAGAATGATAGGATTTGAATGAATAATCCACGGGCCTGATTCTAGAAGTCCTTGCAATCCAGTTTCTGAAGTAAATTTAAAGAAGAAGAAACCCTTAGAGTTCATCATTATTTTCTCCAATCCAAACTTCTTCCATACATTTGTAACGTAGTTTTTCACAACTAGGTAAGCTACTCGTTTACTGAGAAAATACCCATATAGCGTATTTTTATATCTTTCATTCACTTCCAAAACCGAAGTTAAAAGCAACTCAACATCAACACCATCATCTAGCGTAGCCAACGGCTCTATAAACCTGAAGTTCACAGTCTTCTTGCTTTGGGTTCCATTGACAGCACCCAAATAAGAAGAGGTTGGATCAACCTTGTCAACAATAGATGACTTCACAGCAACGTGTACACCATCAAAAGGGGTCTTATTCAGGTTTTCAAGGTTTAGGAAAACATATTGATTGTCCTTAACTAGTCCCTTATCATTATCTGTTGTCATAATTGGGACCCCATTCTCATCACCATCCATCTTAGTATCATCATTCCCATTAGCCATATTCAAGTATGATGAAGGAATATTTGTTGTCATTGTTGGTACCCCTTGCTTATCACCATCCACAGGCACGCAATCCTTATGCAGGTCCTTTATCCCTTCCTCTGTCTCCTCTTCAAATGAATCAGTTGTAATGTGTACACTATTCTGGTCATCCTTATCTTTCATACAACTGACCTCATTAACAGAATTGACCTCTTGTGTTTCATTGGTATCCTCATGTGACTCTATTTCCGATAGTTTTTTAACCTGTTTCGTTGATGTAGCATCATCACCAGCCTCACTCTCGCTTGATTCTACCTTCTCATCATGCCCGATTATGTGATTTCGCAAAACCCTCTGAGCAGTTTGGTTCATTTGCTGCGAACCCTTATTTTTCCTCCCTCCTGATGTCTTACCCATGACCAATAAACCACGAAGAACACAACCAGTAATCAACAGAAAATACGTGAATTGTTGGGATCAATAATAGAAGACGTACCCGAGGAAAAATTTAATTGGCGTCGTCACCCAATTTTTGGGAGCGTAATAGGGTTTTTTTTACACAAATATATGCTTATACGTTTCATTTTAACACAATTTCTCATAATTAATTTGTTTGTTTCTAACAAATTTTACATTTGGTTTTAACTGCGACTAAAGTTTTAAAATCGACAAACCGGTCATTAAACGGTAAAAACCCCCCTTTATAATAATAATATTACTTATATATATATATATATATTTGTATTTTTATAAAAGTAAACTAATATAGCGTTAAGCTTTGTTTAAAAAGATTCCCTGTGGAACGAACCGGACTTACTAAAAACTACACTACTGTACGATTAGGTACACTGCCTATAAGTGTTGTAGCAAGGTTTAAGTATATCCGTTCTCTAAATAAATAAATATCTTGTGTAAAATTGTATCGTATTTAATAGTATTTTTTGCTAAAATTAATAACTATTTTATACCACTCCACTACCACATCAACATTTAAACCTATAGTATCGCGGGGTTCTGGTTCTTCGACTAATAATCCCCCCCGACTTATATCCACACCGAGATATTCAGCAATCAAAGTAATAAAAATACCACCTCCTATTATGCTATGCGGTCTCATCCCCCTAACCATAGCTGATAAATAATAACCCACACAATACGGTATACTTACAGCGCTTTGTGGGTCTCGAATACACATATGGTAAAACAAATCCTGTTCATTTACCTTTTCCTTGTTCTTACCTCTTTGTGTAATCGAATTAGCTAAAAACCTATGAATCACTCTTAATTCAGCTCTATCTATATCCAAATAAGAGTAATTTCCCCCTTTGAATCGGTGATGGCTTGTCATTTGACTCCATACACCATGTGTATCAAAATTTTCATCTATCTTTCTACCATTTAGTATCAACCCTCTACAATCGGCAGATGCTAACTCCTCAGGCGTATATATACGTAAAGCCTGAGCCATGTCTAGTAAAGACATGTGGCGCATCGAACCTCCTAACAAAAATCTAATAAAAGATCGATCGGTTAAACTAGCTACCCGATCATTTAATTCTATACTACACAACAATTCTTCACACCATACTTTATATACAGGTCTACGCATGGTGAATAAACGTACCCAGTCATTGAAAGTAGAATTACCATATCTCTGTGCAAGTAATTCCCTAATTGGCCCGGCCAATTCTACAGCTTCTAATGGTCCCCATTCTATGACCCTAGGTACCTCAACAACTTTAGAATGAAGAGTATGCAAACCCCTTTGGTATTTTGGATAATCTATCCAAAGTCTGTCAAATCTCAGGTTCGGATGCAAATCTTCCAAGTGCATATCAGAAAATGTCATGACTGGATGAGGTATATCTTGCTTATAGTAGTTATCCACCTCCTGTTGTTCCGTATTCTCAGTAGGAGTATTGCGAGCTTGGGATAAAGATTCACCCCTTTCAGTCTGCAAAACACATCAAACACAATTTTTGTGCATCCAAATATGCATTAGTGTCAGCAAAATCATCAATCAAAATAATTACAATGACATGATCAATTTATATCAAACTTAAGCTCATTTTCACATTTTTATCAAATCTACGCTTTTTCAAATAAGCATATACGAAAATGTTCGCCAAGTTCATAAGCATTCAACTCAAATAACTTGTCAAAATAATCATTACTAGCAATTAAACAAGTTTCAAATGGCATTATCTTTCAAAAATCAAGTTCATGAATTTTAGACTTGAAAAAGTCTACTTTAATTCTCAAAATCATGTTTAGGCTCAAAGTTTGGATCATTTAACTACCTAAACATGTTACACTACTTAATTTAGCAACAATTCATGACAAAAATCGGCCATAACCTGTTTATATCAAAAAGCCCCAAATTGCTCAAGAACACAAACCCTAGATTACTCAAAATTTGAAGTTTAAGGCTTCTAATCATGTTAAATAGCATCAATCTAGGTTATACAAGCATAATACATAAACAATTAAAGCATAATTACACTAAAAAGCATCAAAATCAAATTGGGGGAAAAATTGCTCAAGAACACTAATTTTTGGATTAAATGGTGTTTAGGTGTAGAAATTTACCATTTTTCTTGAGTAATTCCTTGATAGCATCCTTCTCAACATGATTTTAGTAAAAGATTTGATGATTAACGGTTAAAAATTGTGATTTTGGGGGTGTTTTTGCGTGTTTTTTCGACAGTATTTCGCAGTTTTTGTGAGTTTTGTGGTGTGCAACTGATCAGTTCTGCGTTTTATTTTTTTTCTGATTTTTGGTCCTCCCGCGACTCGCGGTGTTTTTTTTTTTTTTATAACATCTTATATTAATTAAAACAATTAAGTAATTAATTTTAAAATTTTGTTTCCCTTGTTATTTAGGACGAGGTCGTTTCGGATCGATGTCCTAGTCCGTCCCTCGACAAAATTTTAAAATTTGTCTTTTTGTAGCGATTGTTTTAAAAGCTAAGATTTTTGGCTTTTTTTTATGTTTTTGGCATACTTTAATTCAATAAGTTTAAAAAAAAAAATAATGATAATAAAAGTTCTCGTCCCTCCCTCGGGTAAAGCAATTTCGGTTCAACGACCTAGTCTTCAACTTACGACGAATTTTAAAAATCATATTTTTAGCTTAATGAGATAAAGTAAATTTTTGGTTTTAAATTCACACAATTTAAATATAAAATTCAAAATTAATATTAAAAATTCACACCAAACTTAATTTAAAAATTCATATTATAAATTCACACCAAACTTATATTAATTTTTCAAATATTTACAATTTTAAATATATTGTTTTTACAAAGTTTACAATATTAATCTAAGATTTAAATATTAATTTTAAAAACATGGTAAAAATAAAATTAAAAATCTTTTTGGCTTTTTATCCCACTATAATCAATCAAATATTATCAAAAATATGCGCCCCTCTTTTCGGTAAAGTAATTTCGGTTCCAAGACCTAATTTAACTCATGACGAATTTTTGAAATATTTTGGGTTGATTGTTTAAAGATATTTATACCTTAAGAATAAACGTTAAATTTCGCAGTGATGTAATAAATTTTTGAATGATATCAATAATTTCGGTCGCCAAACCTAATTTTATTCAATACCAATTTAATACTTTATAGCGAACAAATTAGCGTTTATTATCAAAAGGTTAAAAATAAAAAAATAAATAAAAAAACTGTACAAACTTACCTGTGAAATAGATTTCTTAGTTATATGATCTATCCCATTCATAAGATAGTCGGTTTAATTGGTTTTCCATAGCTACATAGGCGTAACCTCGAGCATTCAGTGTCTTTTCTTCTAAACATATGAACGGTCCGTCTCTGCATAAAGTAACAAATTCGGTATTTGAATAGGTTTGATTATTTGAACATTTACCTCCATGTGACCATTTTTCGCATTTTGTGACATCTTTCTAGGTGTCGTGCTCTTCTTTTTGCTGCGGATTTTGATTTTCCTTTACCAAATTGTAACTTATTATCTTCGCATCTGGATTCTTTTCTAACTCCGTCCATTCTTTCTCTGATTACTGATACTATTTCACTCGGTAGTGTGTCATTATTACGTTTTGTGATCAAAGCGTGTAGCATTAGACCATGGTTTAGTTCAAAGGCAGTCTTCATTTCCTAAAAAAATAAAAATTCAGAATGGGGGGAGAAGACTAGTTCTTTAGGGTCTGCTAGGGAAAGACCATTCGGGTTCCATTTTCGAGAACTACACGAAAACAGACAATCTAACTCTAACAGAAATACATATTATCCTTTAAAGACTTGATTCTCCCCACACTTAGTTAGCTGTGGTGTCGAAATTGTGATTAACTTCGTTGTCGACTTCCATCGGACCATGTATGTAATGTTTAACTCTGTGACCATTAACTTTAAATTCAATTCCATTTGAATTTATCAATTCTACTGTTCCGTATGGGAAAACTCTTTTGACTATGAATGGTCCAGACCATCTTGATTTCAATTTTCCAGGAAATAGCTTGAATCGTGAATTGAAAAGAAGAACTCTGTCTCCTTCTTTAAATTCTTTTAAACTTCTGATTCTTTTATCATGCCATTTCTTCGTTCTTTCCTTATAGATTAACGAATTATCGTATGCTTCATGTCTTAATTCTTCTAATTCGTTTAGTTGACTTAATCGTAGACGTCCAGCTTCATGTATATCAAGATTACATGTCTTCAAAGCCCAAAATGCTTTGTGTTCAATTTCTACTGGAAGATGACATGCTTTTCCATAAACAAGTCTAAAAGGTGTGGTTCCAATTGGAGTTTTGTAGGCTGTTCTAAAAGCCCAGAGTGCATCCTCCAATTTAATGGACCATTCCTTCAGATTTGATCCTACGGTTTTCTTTAGAATACGTTTTAAAGCTCGGTTGGTATTTTCAACTTGTCCACTTGTTTGTGGATGATATGCGGTTGAAATTTTATGAGTTACTCCATATCTTTTAAGAACTTTCTCAAGTTGATTATTACAGAAATGAGTTCCCCGATCACTTATTAAAGCTTTCGGTGTTCCAAACCTTGCAAAAAGACGTTTTAAAAAGTTGACTACAACTCGTGCATCGTTAGTTGGGAGAGCTTGTGCTTCCGCCCATTTAGATACATAATCAATGGCTACGAGAATATAGAGATTATTATGAGATTTTGGAAATGGACCCATAAAGTCAATACCCCAAATGTCAAATACTTCACATACTTGGATGACATTTTGTGACATTTCATCACGTTGACTTATTTTTCCGACCCTTTGACAAGCATCACAGGATTTGCAAAGAAGGTGTGCGTCTTTGTAAATTGTAGGCCAATAGAATCCAGCATCATAAACTTTTCTTGCTGTTAGTTGAGGCCCATAATGCCCTCCTGTTGGTCCTGTGTGACAATGGTTTAATATTTTACTAGCTTCATCTCCAAATACACATCGGCGTATTATTCCATCGGGATAACTTTTAAACAGGTGTGGATCTTCCCAAAAATAGTGTTTTATATCACTGAAGAATTTCTTTCGTTTTTGGTACGATAATCCTTTTTCAAGGAATCCACAAACTAAGTAGTTTGCATAGTCTGCAAACCATGGAATTTCTTTATAATCTATCTTCAATAGATATTCATCAGGAAAGTTGTCTTGTATGGCCGATTCATTTAGAACTTCTAATTCGGGATTTTCAAGACGAGAAAGATGATCAGCGGCGAGATTTTCTGCTCCTCTTTTATCTCGGATTTCAATATCAAACTCTTGTAAGAGTAAGATCCAATGGATTAATCTTGGTTTAGCATCTTGTTTTGAAAATAGGTATCTAAGAGCAGAATGGTCGGTATAGACCACCGTTTTTGCTAGAACGAGATATGATCGAAATTTGTCAAAAGCAAAGACAATAACAAGGAGTTCTTTTTCAGTAGTTGTATAGTTCGTTTGTGATCCTTGTAACGTCTTACTAGCATAATATATAGGTTGAAATCGTTTTTCAATCCTTTGTCCTAAAACGGCTCCCATTGCAAAATCACTTGCATCGCACATTAGTTCAAATGGTAGATTCCAATTTGGTGTTATCATGATCGGCGCATTAGTGAGTTTTTCTTTAAGAATATTAAAAGATTTGATACACTCATCTGAAAAGATGAATGGAGCATCCTTTTCTAGGAGTTTATTCATAGGAGTGGCAATTTTAGAAAAATCTTTTATGAAACGTCGGTAAAAACCGGCATGCCCTAGAAAACTCCTAACTCCTCTAACATTGGTGGGATGTGGAAGTTTAGCAATTACATCTACTTTAGCTCTATCCACTTCAATTCCTTCTTTTGAAATTTTATGACCAAGAACGATGCCTTCTTTAACCATGAAATGGCATTTCTCCCAATTAAGTACTAGATTTGATTGTTCGCATCTAATAAGCATTCGTTCAAGATTAACTAGACATGATTCAAATGTATCACCGAAGACTGAAAAGTCATCCATGAAAACTTCCATACATTCTTCTATCATGTCGTGAAAAATCGCCATCATGCACCTTTGAAAGGTTGCAGGGGCGTTACAAAGTCCAAATGGCATGCGTTTGTAAGCAAAAGTACCATAAGGGCACGTGAATGTGGTTTTCTCTTGGTCCTCGGGTGCTATTAGAATTTGAAAATATCCGGAAAATCCATCTAGAAAACAATAGTAACTATTTCCGGCTAATCTTTTCAACATTTGATCAATGAAAGGTAAGGGAAAGTGATCTTTTCTAGTGGCGTCATTTAACTTTCTATAATCAATACACACACGCCATCCTGTTACAGTCCTAGTAGGAATAAGCTCATTTTTCTCATTTGTAATGACAGTCATGCCACCCTTCTTAGGCACGCATTGAACTGGGCTTACCCATGGACTATCAGAAATTGGATAAATTAAACCTGCATCTAGCAGTTTAATAATCTCTTTCTTAACTATATCTTGCATATTAGGATTTAGTCTTCGTTGGCGTTGCACATACGTTTTATGACCTTCTTCCCTAAGGATTTTATGTGTGCAATACGAAGGACTTATTCCTTTAATATCATGAATCTTCCATGCAATGGCTGGTTTATGAGCTTTCAACACAGAAATGAGTTGTGATTTCTCATTTTCAGTAAGAGAAGACGATATTATTACAGGTAATTCAGATTCACCATGTAAATAAGCGTATTCCAAATGGTTTGGAAGTGGCTTTAACTCTAATTTCGGAGGTTCTTCTATCGATGATTTGTATCGATATCTGTCTTCTTCTTTTAGGATTTGAATTTCTTCTGTTCTTGGTTCATATCCATTAGCTATAAGTGTAGCTAACATTTCAGCTTCATCAATTGGTTCATTACCTTCTCCTAAAGAACATTCTCCTGTTCCTTGTAATTCTGGAAATTCTTCTAATTATTCTGCATGTGCATCTATAGTTTGAATATAATAACATGTATCATCTGCAGATTGCGGTTGTTGCATTGCTCTATCAACTGAAAAGGTAACACTCTCATCCTCTATACTTAGGGTCAGTTTCTTACCGAACACGTCTATCATTGCTTTAGCCGTGTTTAAGAATGGTCTTCCTAATATGAGAGGAACTTGAGAATCTTCTTCCATGTCCAGAACAACAAAATCTACTGGAAATACTAAAGTACCAACTTTAACTAGCATGTTCTCCATTATCCCTCTAGGATATTTTATTGATCTATCGGCTAGTTGTATGCTTATTCTGGTTGGTTTCAATTCTCCAAGGTCTAGTTTAGCGTATAGTGAATACGGCATTAGATTTATACTAGCACCTAAGTCTGCCAATGCTTCTATTGAACTAAGACTACCCAGAAAACATGGAATTGTGAAACTTCCTGGATCAGATAATTTTTCTGGTATCTTATTCAACAGCACTGCTGAACAATTAGCATTCATGGTAACAGCCGAGAGTTCTTCCATTTTCTTTCTATTTGAGATTAGATCTTTCAAGAATTTAGCATATCTAGGCATTCCTGAAATCACATCAATGAAAGGAAGATTTACATTTATCTGTTTAAACATATCCAAGAATTTGGATTGCTCGGCTTCAAGTTTCTCTTTCTTCATTTTACTCGGGTAAGGAAGTGGTGGTTGGTATGGTTTAACATAAGGTTTAGCCTTAACTGTGTTATCTTCATTAACCTTTTCAACTACCGGTTCTTTTTCCTTATCTTGATCAGGTTGTGGTTCTTGTGGAGTTGGAATAGCTTCATCAGAAGTTACAGGTATTTCAGATGGTTTAAGTGTTGTACCACTTCTTGTGGTAATGGCTTTAGCTGTTTCATTCCGGGGGTTAGCATTTGTATCACTAGGTAGACTTCCCGGTTTTCTTTCACCTATTAACCTTACTAGGTTACTTACTTGTTGTTCCAGATTTTGAATAGAAGCTTGTTGATTTCTAAATGCTTGAGCATTTTGTTCATTAGTTTGTTTCTGAGATGTGAAAAACTGCGTTTGAGTTTCAACTAGCTTCGTCATCATATCTTCTAAATTCGGCTTTTTATCATCGGTTTGTTGTGGTGGTTTGTTTTGAAAATTAGGTCTTTGCTGATTGTAAGTATTATTGGATACTTGTTGATTTCTAGGACCTTGTTGGTTATTGTATGGAATATTTCGGTTATAATTCTGGTTTTGATTGTAAATCGATCTTGGCGGTTGATAATTATTCTGATAATTATTTCCAGGCCTTTGGTTTATGTATGAAATATTCTCTCTTTGTTCCATTGTTAATTCATTACTGAGACAATCTTTTGTCAAATGTGGTCCTCCACACTGCTCACAACTAATTCGTATTGAGTGAATATCCTTAGTCATCTTTTCCATTCGTCTCTCGACAGCATCTATCTTTGCGGAAATGGAATCTAAGTCATGGCTAGAATCGGCTCTAGCTGCTTTAGATGATCTAACGATATCTTTTTCTTGGTGCCACTCATGTGAGTAGGAAGCAGTGTTATCAATAATTTTGTAAGCATCAGTTTCGGTTTTCTTCATAATAGAACCACCAGCTGCTATATCTATGTCTTTCCTTGTAGTGATGTCGCATCCTTGGTAGAATATTTGTACTATTTGACAGGTGTCTAAACCATGTTGCGGACATCCTCTCAACAACTTTCCAAATCTTGTCCACGCCTCATATAGAGTTTCATTCGGCTTCTGTGTAAACGTAACAATTTCTGCTTGAAGTCTTACGGCTTTAGATGCAGGAAAGAATTGTTTAAGAAATTTGTCAACTAAAACATCCCATGTATCAATTGCCCCTTCAGGTAACGTTTCCAACCAATCTTTGGCTTCTCCCTTTAAAGTCCAGGGAAATAACATGAGATATATCTGTTCATCCTCCACTTCTCGGATTTTAAATAGTGTGCAGATCCTATTAAAGGTACGTAGATGTTCATTTGGATCTTCCTTCGGCGCACCACTAAATTGGCATTGATTAGTCACCATGTGTAGAATTTGTCTTTTGATTTCATAATCTGGCGCATTAATGTCTGGATGAGTAATTGCGTGACCTTGGCCAGTGCGTTTAGCTCTCATTCGGTCTTCCATACTTAAAGGTTCCAAATTCTCCATAATTGAAATTGTTGAATCAGAATCACTAGAGGATTCTGATTTAATGGTTCGTTCCTCAACAATCTCTGTTTGAATGATTGGTGGTTCCGGAGGAAAGTTTAGTGGTTCAGGATCTACGAATCGTTCCTGAATATTCTCCGGATCCTCAATTGTGAGGTCGGGTTCAAAAAATGGATTATCAGAAATTTGAACTGAAGTACTTGGTCGACTGGATGACGATTCTAAAGAAAAATCAACGGCAGTAATATTTGCTAAATGTCTTGATCTAGTTACAGGTGGTGAACGTACAAAAGGTGGTGAACGTCTTGCTCGGTGCATTCACTGAATATCCTATTAGTTTTTAAAAGGAAAGAAAAATTATAATAAGTTATCCAATCAATAGACTTTTCTGATTTTGCCCACGTTTCGAATAGCCAAAAGATGCAGCAGAGGGGCAGGATTCGTTTGGTCTCAATATAATTGAGGACTGTTTGGCTCCAATAACCCGGTCCACGTACAAATCCAACTATTACTACGAACCAGAAAATTTTGATGTCTATTAATTTAACCACTTAAAATAAATTTTCGTAATTTTAAGAAAATTAGATAAGAAGTAGAATAAAAATCTATGTCCTAAAACTAGAATAGCGAGAAATAAGAAAGAAAAAGAGTTCGTCGGAAAAGGTCGAAAAAGAAAAATGGTTGAAAAATAAAAGGTGACGGAAAAATAAAAGAAACTTATAAAACTTAAAAACACTTGACTAACCTAACCTTATTACTACAACTAACTTAAAATTATAATCACAAATTGAGATTACTAATTGGAATGATAATTGATACATAGGTAAAAGTTGTCTAAAAATATTAAAGCTTACAGGAAAAACTAAATCCCAAATGGAAATAACTTAAAAAGAAACTAAAACTTAAAAAGGCGTCGCAAAATTCTAGAGTACCTAAATCTTAGTCTAAAGAAAAAGCACTTAAGGGATTTTACGACAAAGCCTAAAAATCTAGAAATAAAAATAACTATGGTAAAAAACTAAGTTTAAAACTAAATATGAGCGAAAAATATAAATATTACGCTAAAACGATTAAAAAGGGACAAAATATAAAAATATACAAAAAGTTGTAAAAAGTACAATTTTTATAAAAATATTATTTTTATATTATTTATTTTATAATAGTATTAATTTTTATATATAAATAAAACTAATTAAAATTTAATATTACAAATTAATTAAAAACTTAAACTAAATAATATTATATATAAAACCTAATTAGGTTTAATAATAATAATAATAAATAATTAAAACCTAACTCGTATTAATTGCTGGACCAGGTTCGTGTCAGACGGCTCCGCGAGTCGCGGTTCCCGAAGCTGCAAACTCCGCGAGTCGCGGGGTTCCAGAATTCAACTCTGGTACAGTTTAAATTGACGCGTTTTTTTTTTCTGTTTTATAATTTTCTGTTTTATAATCTAAAATTTATATATAATAAAAACTTATATTTTTACAAACTAAAGATACTTTATAAAACTTAAATATTTAACAAAATCTTAAAAATATTTATATTTTTGTTTTTCTTTTTATATTTTTGAATATTTAAAACGTATTTTTATAAAAACGAATTTTAATAAAAGTAAACTAAAAATCTTTTTTTTTTATATTAGCGTTGCGCTTCCGGCGTTTAACCGAGATCCCCGGCAGCGGCGCCAAAAATATACTTGATGTCGTGCGAGGTGTATATAAAATAGCTATTAATTTTTAGCAGAAAATACTATTAAATACGATACAATTTTACACAAGATATTTATTTATTTATAGAATGGATATACTTAAACCTTGCTACAACACTTATAGGCAGTGTACCTAATCGTACAGTAGTGTAGTTTTTAGTAAGTCCGGTTCGTTCCACAGGGAATCTTTTTAAACAAAGCTTAACGCTATATTAGTTACTTTTATAAAAATACAAATATATATATAAGTAATATTATTATTATAAAAGGGGGTTTTTACCGTTTAATGACCGGTTTGTCGATTTTAAAACTTTTAGTCGCAGTTAAAACCAAATGTAAAATATTAAAAATAAATACAAGACTTAAATTAAAGTGTAAAGTAAATAACGATAATGAAATTGCGAATAATAAAAGTGCGATAAAATAAACTTGCGATAATTAAAAAGTACTATAATTATAAGTACAATTAAATACAATAACAATAAAAATGCGATAATTAGAAGTGCAATTAAATATAAAATAAAGGAAATTAAATATGAAATAAAAGAATTATGCTTATTTAAACTTCCGTAATCATGATGTTTGACGTGTTGATTTTAGTTTTATGCCCATGGGTTAATTGTCCTTTGTCCTGGATTATTTAATGTGTCCGTCTGGTTTTTGTCCATAACAGTCCATCAGTCATAAATATAAATTGCGAGTGTCCTCGTCAAATTATTCTTATACCCGAAGTTAAATATTCCAACTAATTAGGGACTTAAACTGTAACAAGATTTTAATACTTTGTTTAATAATTACACCAGGATGTCGACTGAGTGTAACCCAAGGTTTTAATATTTTGTTATCAATTATACCAAGTGTCCTTGTACATAATTTCACCCCTGTTTTAATTATTCTAGTGGCTATTAATCCATTCCCGTGTCTGGTTAAATGAACGATTATTCGTACATATAAATACCCCGCCCATCGTGTCCGATCGAGTGTATATGGTAATTTATAGGGACGCCCAATTGTAAATCTTTATATTAACATTAACAAACTATCATTTAGTTAAACAAATATAAAGCCCATTAATAGCCCATAGTCTAATTTCCACAAGTGTCGTTCTTTTGTCCAAACCCCAATTATGGTACAAAGCCCAATTACCCAATTTTAGTAATTAGCCCAACATTATGATTACTTCGGATTAAATAAGCATAATAATAACTTAGCTACGAGACATTAATATAAAAAGGTTAAACATAACTTACAATGATTAAAAATAGCGTAGCGTTACACGGACAGAATTTCGACTTACACCCTTACAATATTCGCTAACATACCCTTATTATTAGGATTTAAAATTAAAATTAAAATTAAAATATAAATTATATATATATTTTACGTATATATTGAGAGAGAGAGAGATATTAGATGATGAAAAATGATCAGAATTCGGTTGGCTTTATAGGGAATTGCAGAATTTGGGGCTCCGCGACTCGCGGCATTTTTTGCCTTCAAACTCCGCGAGTCGCGGAGTTTGTAAATACAGCTCACACAATTTGGAGTCTTTCTTGCCGACGATTTTTATTTATTTATATAATATATAAATAATTATAAGAATTATTTAAATATTATATTATATTTATGTGCATAGTTGACTTGTAATTTTTAGTCCGTTGCGTCGAGCGTTGAGAGTTGACTCTGGTCCCGGTTCCGGATTTTCGAACGTCCTTGCGTACAATTTAATATCTTGTACTTTGCGTTTTGAATCTTGTACTCTTGTAATTTCGAGATGTTTCTTATCAATAATTGGAACCTCTTTGATTGTATTTTGTACTTTTGAGCTTTTTGGTCGTTTGCGTCTTCAATTCGTCGAATCTGTCTTTTGTCTTCACCTTTTATTATTTAAACGAATCACTTTTAAATAGAACAATTGCAACTAAAAGCTTGTCTTTCTTGAGGAATAATGCTATGAAATATATGTTCGTTTTTAGCATTATCATCCTTAAATTTAGGTGGGAGTGTACCCGAAACAACCGCACTTGGGTGTTCGGTAAGCTCCACCTTTTTGGGTAAGGTCACCCTTTGCATCCTCTTTTGAGTGCAAAGATCCCTTAAAAACTTAGCGTAGGACGGGACTTGCCTAATAGCATCGAGAAGGGATAAATTTATCTTAACCTGTTTAAAGGTTTCCTACATATCCTCTGGTTGTGGTCCCTTCTTCCCATAAGGGAATTGGTTCGGGGACTCTAAGGCCTTGGGAAATGGGATAGTTTTTGATTCCGTCTCCGATTTCCCGGTCTCATTAATGATTGGTTCCTTATCTTTCTCCCCCTTCCCATGGTTATCATTTTCACTTACCTCATCTTCATAAAGAACAATCGAAGACTTACTTGACTCTTGTTGCACTACCTCTTTTTCACCAACTTTATTGTCATACTTCTTTCCACTTCGCAAGGTACCTATCATATTCACACTATACCCTTTTCCCTGATCCTTATTATTCGGATTTAGAACCGTGTATCTTGGAATTGTACCCGGCTCCCAATTTCCCTTACTTTCCACTACATTACCAATCTCCTTAGCCAATGCACCAATTGACATGTTTTGCACTTTCACTATTTTACGCATTTCGGAGATGAACGCATCCATCTTGGCGTTCGAGCTAGATGGTTGATTGGGTGGGACATTGTTTTTATTTTGGTTTTGGTTTTGGCCTTGATTTTGGTAATTGTTTTGGTTTGGGTTTCGGTTGTTGGGATAAGGGTTTTGATAGTTTCTTTGATAGTTGTCTTGATTCTGAAAGTTTCCTTGGTTTTGAAAGTTGTTCTGCAGTCTTTGTTGGGTCCCTGGGGTGGCATTTAGAGCATTGTTATTGCTCCAACTAAAATTAGGATGATTTCTCCAACCCGGATTATACGTGTTGGAGTATGGATCAAATCTCCGTCCCTGCACTTCATTAACTTGTTCTTCCACTATTTGTTGATTCACCGGTGGAATCCCATTTCTACATCCATATGCAAAGTGAGAAGGATCTCCACAAATCTCACAAACTTCCTGAACCTGTGAAACATTACAAGCAAGACCCTGGTTTGGGCTGTTAAATATAAGCATTTTCAAATCATCTAATTCTTGCTCTAAGTTCCTAGATGAACCACCCGAGTCGGAAACATGATTTACTCGGGAGGTACTAGGTTGTTTCCGATTAACCGAAGCTTGGGTTTTTGAACCCTTGCTTAACTGCTCAAAGAAGGTCCATTCGTCCTCACTAGATCGGGATAAACACGCCCCACCACTAGCTGCCAACAGGAATTGCCTATTCTGGGAATCCAAACTATCATAGAAAACTTTAACCAATTCCCACTTTGGTATCTCATGGTGTGGGCATGCCCTAAGTAATTCCTTCAGACGTTCGTACGCTTCATGAAAAAGTTCGCCAGGCAATTGCCTAAAAGATTTTATTTGCGTGCGCATGCCTGAAGTTTTACTTACAGGATAAAATTCCTCTAAAAACCGGTTTTTCATCTCCGCCCAAGTATTAATACTCCGGGCAGGCAAAGAGAGAAACCATCGTTTTGCCTTATCTTTAAGTGAATAAGGAAAAAATCGCAGACGTACCTCATCATCAGTGAAACCATTTACCTGATTAGTAGCACATATCTCATTAAATTCAGTGATGTGTTCATATGGTTCCTCATTAGCCATACCTCGTATAACGACCCGTCCTAATCCATCTAGACGAATACATTACATTTGGTAACATCGCGAGGTACTTGACCTCTATATCATACATTTTACAAACATTGCATTCATTTTTTTTTTAAAAGACAAACTTCCATTACATCAAAAGTTGACAGATATGCATATCCTTTCAAAATATATCCAAACTATGAATGACTTAATATTAATCTTGATGAACTCAACGACTAGAATGCAACGTCTTTTGAAATATGTCATGAATGACTCCAAGTAATATCTCTAAAATGAGCAAATGCACAGCGGAAGATTTCTTTCATACCTGAGAATAAACATGCTTAAAAGTGTCAACCAAAAGGTTGGTGAGTTCATTAGTTTATCGAAATCAATCATTTCAATAATTTTAATAGACCACAAGATTTCATTTATTCAATAAACATACACTCGCAAGTGTTAAAAATTCATTCATATGGATTGAACACCTGGTAACCGATATTAACAAAATGCATCTAGAATATCCCCAAACATATAAACATCGAAGTACTAAAGCAGTTCAAATTCTCTGACTGGGGCGTGTCAAAGCCCATAGATCTATCTTTAGGATTCGCGTCAATTGGTGGCAATTATAATAAACACTAATTCTTAGGCTACCAAGTTCAACAAGGGCGATATCTAGTATAACAATTCAACCATAGAATGTAGTTTCGATTACTTGTGTCTATTTCGTCAAACATTTATAAAAGCGCATGTATTCTCAGTCCCAAAAATATATATTGCAAAAGCATTTAAAAAGGGAGTAATGAAACTCACGATACTGTATTTCGTAGTAAAAATACATATGACGTCATTGAAGAAGTGCAGCGTTGACCTCGGATTCACGAACCTATATCAGTTATATATATTAAAACATATAATAACAACTTACAAGTTTATATATTAATACTTTACATATCGTATTACTAAATAATTTATATTTATTCTATATACTTTAAGTAGTTAATATTTATTTATATAATACATTTATTAATATAGTAAATACTTATTAGAGAAATTTAATAATATAATATTTATCATTTATCATAATAAATAGAAATTTAACTCAAGGTTTATATGTGATAAGAATATATATATTTATATTAATTAATATATTTTATATATAGCTTACTAAATGTTATTTTAATAATAAAAATATAGTAATACGTAATATTAATATATTTGTAATGTATTTTGTAAAATAATATTTATTTGTAATAATAACAATAATAGTGATAATAATAATGATAATAATAATAATAATAATGATAAAAATAATAGAAAGGCTACCTTAATGTAATAAGCCTTAAAAAAATAAACGCCCATGCCCGGGCTCGAACCCGCGACCTCTCGCTAATCCAACAACACTCCAAACCATCCTTCTGTCTTTGGTTTTCTAATTTAAACCGTATACCATATTTATTTAAATAGTTTCTTTCAGCCCAAATATAACAGCAGCTCAACAACATCCCATAATGCAACTTCATTTAAGTATAAACGGCCCAAGTGAAAAACAGGAAATTATCGGCCCACCATCACGTTTTAAATTAAACTGTTTGATGTATTTGTGGTTGTGGGATTCATCTGGATATAGAAACACAAACGCATCATCATTTGCGCGATCTTTGTCATATATCATAACAAGCCACCATCATCATCATCATCGTATTCACGATTATCATAATCATCACCAAAACCCATCGTGATTTCATGTATCAACATATATTATCATTATCTTCATTGCGTATCACCAAGAATAGAAATAGAAAAAGGAACACAACGATAGTAAACAAGAACACAATTAGCAGGAGTGGAAACAGACTGGAAGTGTTCGGTTTATATAACTATCGATTGGAAAAAAATATATCAGAAACCTATAGTTATTAAGAGATTTATTCGAGTGGTGTAATAGCAGGTTCGTGATTTATAGTAATAATCATGAGTTTCGATCTTGGTTTTTAATTGACGCAAAAATATATAGAATAACAGAAACCCTAGTAGCAGTTCACAGGTGATATCGGGTTTGGGTTGGTTTTGTTCTTCGATGGCTGAAATAAAATATCAAGTTACAAAGGTGGTGTTTGATGAACCTAAAACAATAGCAGGAAGTGGTTTATACTATGGTGATATCAAACGGAAACGATGATAGTTGTACTCGATTATATTTTTATGTGGTGGATTGATGGTGGTTGTTTTGCGATTGTCTTCAAATAGAAAGAAGACATAAGTTGAACAGTCCATGTCAGCCGTTTATGGTGTTCTACAATGGTGGTGGCTATGGTGGTTGCCGGTGTTCATGGTAGTTGTTATTAGACAGGAAACAGAAAAAAACGCAGGTGTTGGTGGGTTTGTTGTGGATCGATCAGGATGTATGGTAGAACCATGGTAGAAAGAAGGAAGTGGGTTTGATAGTTCTTTGTTCTAGTGACCCAAATAGTGGTGAAGGGGGTTGCTCGTGGTGACGAGGGTAACCGGTGGTGGTGTTGGGTGGTGATTGATTGAACCAAAAGAGAGTACGGTTTGTAGTTACAATCATCTAAAGATAAGTGGGTTCACGAAAAGGGAAACAAGAAGAAGAAAAATGGTGATGGGTTATGAAGATGATGGTGCTCGTTGGTTTCGGTTACAAGAGTGAAAAAGTGAAGATGGTGAAGTGGTGTTAGGAGAAGAAGAAGCTAAAGTGGTGCGTGATGGTTCGTGTTAGATCATGAATGCATCTCCATATGTATCCATAATGTATATATATATATATATATATATATATATATATATATATATATATATATATATATATATATATATATATATATATATATATATATATATATATATATATATATATATATATATATATATATATATATATATGTAAAAAGTTCTGCATATACCTATATATATTATTATATTATAACAAGAATACAGTAAACTCAATTAATTATATCATGCACTCTAAATTCACGGATAATCATTCAGTTGATTGAGAACATACATATATAATATTATAATATAATAATAATAAAAATCAAACATGTGAATTCATTTAGCAGCCTAAGATTTTGGATTCATCTACCGACAGTTTTCACGGATTGCTAAATCATGGTCCCTTGGTAATTAGTGTCGGAATAAAGAGTCTTCGGAAAAATCCCATATTTTTAAATTAAATAGTTTTATTTATTTTGGTCATTATGGTATAAAATTTGATCATTAACTATTAAATAAAAATTACACTCCTGTCCGCGCTCGATTCCAGGTAAAATATGAAAAGTGTTCAAATTTAACAATTAGCTCATAAATACATATTTAATAAGCCTAAAATTTATAGAACTCATTTTTGGATCACCGATTATTTAAAAATTACATAAATTCGAATTAAACTTGCTTAATATCAATCGGCACATTAAACAAGTATTACAATCATTTAATATTTATTTTTAGTATACTTTTATGTATATATAGATATGTTTTAAATAATAATTATTATAATATCATATTTCATAACATCAACATTAAATATTTCAAATTATACTTCGAATTATTATTTATATATACATATCTATTTACAATTAATTGTTCGTGAATCGTCGAGAGCAGTCGAAGGTCAAATGAATATATGAAACAGTTCAAAAATTTTGAGACTTAACCTTACAGACTTTGCTTATCATGTCAAAAACATAATATTGTATCGAGAGTTTGATTTAAAATTAGTCGAAATTTTCTGGGTCGTCACAGTACCTACCCGTTAAAGAAATTTCATCCCGAAATTTGATCGAGGTCCTCATGGCTAACAATAAAAATGTTTTCATGACGAATATGAGTTGATAAATAGAGTTTTATCATTTTTGAGTAATATGGATAAAACAATTTGATTATACGAAGAGTACGAATGAAGCTAACACAAAAGAGTGAGATGAAGAAATAAAGATTCGTCGTAACTTTTGACGTAGTCATGGTTGAATTCCGGAATTCAAGGAATAGAAAATCTTCATAACCCAAATAAGATCTGATTCTTCGGGAATAGGGAAATTAGGATCCTCTTTGATTAAATGTGATAATCTGTTTCGATTTCAATGTCTGATGCTCCCATTATAAATGAACCTCTTTCGTTCCATTATTTCCCACAACTCTCAACATTTATACTTCAATTCATATTTCCAAAACATTTGTCCAATTATCAGAAGTCACTGGGAAAGATAGAATTATCAAGAAAATATGTTCTTGATTTTGTTTAGAGATTTAGTAGAATGTAAGAGTTGTGTAACATGGCACATGATGACGTTATAGTCTGTGAATCATCATGTTCCATTAGAAACTCAGCATGAAATACTGTAATATAATCACGTTGATCAAGTGTCATTATATTATACTATCTCATGCATCAATTTCCAACACTACTTCAAAAACATTCATAATTTACATTTGAATTTTTTTTTTTTTTTAGAATTTAGAAACTAACAGTTTCAGATAACGCGGAGAGATAAATAATATCAGACAAAAATATTTATGAAGATATATTCAGAAATATTGAGGATATTTATAATGAAATATACGATGATATCTTATGATTCTAGAATCAAATTGTGATGAAGAAATCAATTCACAATGATTTAGAATAATTAAGGAGCAAGGTATTCGCTGTAGATTTCATCAGAATAGAATCATCAGGATTCTTTATGTACAAGTTTAGTCCTTGTGATTTGTTCAGAGTCTCCTTCATGATTTGCTCAATTCATTTTTCAGTATCAAAATCTTTGAGCTTTTTTTTTTTTTCAACACTCCATTCTTTATCATCAAACTTTTGACTGTTAAGGCAGTCTTCAGTTTTCACTGCTTCATCAGCTTTTTCAAAACTCAAAAAATTGATTCATATATATATATATATATATATATATATATATATATATATATATATATATATATATATATAAATTGGGTGTCTTTTCAGAATTTCAGAATGGAAGATCATAGTTCTAAGAGATAAATGTTATATGTATATATATAACTGTTGATGTAGAAACGCTGCGAGATTCAAAATACTGATTGCTGATTCCCAGTAATTGGTATGGAAATTTCTCGTTACAAGATGCGGATGAGTATATGATAGGGTTTCAATGAATATTATGATTTTTCAGAAAGGCAAAGATTAATGAATTTGCTGGTAAGTTTACTGCTAATGTAGTGGAATATAAACTGTTTCTCCGGTGACGATGATGAATAAGGCAATCATATATATCAAGGTTATAATCAGGCTAGTCCGACTAAAAATTCGAAGTTGACTTGCTGGAGCTGTGACAAAATTAGCTTTCTCGAATAGGAGTTGTAAAGTTATTTTCGGTATTAGTGACACTAAAGGAATTAGCACAGATACGTATTAAACGTTTACTCAGTTTCTGAGAGTTTTTCAGGTGCAAAACTATATGCATAAATCTTTCCTTCCGTAGATGAAGTGCGGTTGGTTCATCCTCTCGATTGAGGTGTTTTCAAGAATCAAGAAAGGTTTGAACGCAGATTGTAATCTTCAAGATACAAATGAGGTTTAAGATGAAATCAAGTGGCAAACTTGAAGAAATGTTTAGTTTCATATGTTATAATCAATATTTTAATTCATTTTAATTGTCCAATGTTATTAGTCCACAGTTAGTAGTCCACAATTAGTAGTTCAACAATTCATATATAGTTTAATATATAATATTCGAATTAATTAATACGTGTCGTGACCCATTATATACATGTCTCAGACTCGATCACAACTCAAAGTATATATATTATTTGAGAATCAACCTCTACCCTGTATAGCTAACTCGAACATTACCGCATATAGAGTGTCTATGGTTATTCCAAATAATATATATATATGACGTCAATATGATATGTCAAAACATTGTATACGTGTCCCGATATTTAAAGTGCATAAAATAAATAACAGAAATTAAATGACGATAAATAAAATTGCGAGAATTAAAATTGCGATAAATAAATTGCGATAAATAAAATGTATTAAAGAATTAAGAGTTAGCTAGGAACAGTTAGCTAGGATTTTGTTAGCGCGGATTCTTAACACAATTTCTTTTTTTTTTTTTTGGGTAAAGGATTTTACCCGGTAAATATTATTTAAAAAATAATAAAAATATACAAGGAAGAGCAAACGACCTCAAGCGCACCTTGAGGCCTCACAAACTACCAAAGACCAAGCTAGAACCTAAACGAAACAAGAACTAGCAAAACCAAACACACCTAACCACCAGCCTAACCACGGATACAACCTATAAGGCTATAACCAGCCTGATTTCATACCAAACGTAGTTCTTTCCTTAGATATAGTATTTGTAGCCATAAACTCAGCAGATTCACCTTTATCTGATTCAACATCGCTTTCTTCATCAATTAATCTAAACGCATCTTTACTCAAAGCTTCGAACGAGTTTCGAGTCTTCACTTGTGAACTTTTACTTGTCCCAACTTCCGGCTTCTTTTTGTCACCCGGAATATTCGTTTGCAAACTAGTATTAGAATCATTATTCTTCTTGGGCCTATACACCAATTTTTGCTTCGGTTTACTTACACCAAAAGTAACCTTCTGCTTGTTATTACCCTTTGTCACATCTTTTGTCACCTTCTTGCCGACTACCTGAAAACCATCTTCATCGTTAGGCTGATTACACTCGGTAATGGTCTCAACTTTTGGACATTGGGCATCCGTATGGCCAAAAATAGCACAACACTTACAATGCGGGGGTTTCCATTCATACTCTATCTTCAAAGAACATATGGTTTTGCTCTTACCATCAATACTTGGTATCGCCATTTTGATATTATCCTTAAACTCCTTGTCTGACGAGACTTCAATCAATGCTCGAGCAAAACTAGGCCTACCCCACGACTCTAGACACATTGTGCTCGTGTAAGAGTCCAACCTCATCGGACTACCAATATTAGAAGCTATTACACTTAACCCAGTTTCAGTGAAGCCTGTTATTGGGATATCATGGATTTTCACCCAGACCGGAACACGCGTTAAGTCTCCCATTGTTAATGGAACATCAGGCGACCATGCTTTGAGAATGATAGGATTTGAATGAATAATCCACGGGCCTGATTCTAGAAGTCCTTGCAATCCAGTTTCTGAAGTAAATTTAAAGAAGAAGAAACCCTTAGAGTTCATCATTATTTTCTCCAATCCAAACTTCTTCCATACATTTGTAACGTAGTTTTTCACAACTAGGTAAGCTACTCGTTTACTGAGAAAATACCCATATAGCGTATTTTTATATCTTTCATTCACTTCCAAAACCGAAGTTAAAAGCAACTCAACATCAACACCATCATCTAGCGTAGCCAACGGCTCTATAAACCTGAAGTTCACAGTCTTCTTGCTTTGGGTTCCATTGACAGCACCCAAATAAGAAGAGGTTGGATCAACCTTGTCAACAATAGATGACTTCACAGCAACGTGTACACCATCAAAAGGGGTCTTATTCAGGTTTTCAAGGTTTAGGAAAACATATTGATTGTCCTTAACTAGTCCCTTATCATTATCTGTTGTCATAATTGGGACCCCATTCTCATCACCATCCATCTTAGTATCATCATTCCCATTAGCCATATTCAAGTATGATGAAGGAATATTTGTTGTCATTGTTGGTACCCCTTGCTTATCACCATCCACAGGCACGCAATCCTTATGCAGGTCCTTTATCCCTTCCTCTGTCTCCTCTTCAAATGAATCAGTTGTAATGTGTACACTATTCTGGTCATCCTTATCTTTCATACAACTGACCTCATTAACAGAATTGACCTCTTGTGTTTCATTGGTATCCTCATGTGACTCTATTTCCGATAGTTTTTTAACCTGTTTCGTTGATGTAGCATCATCACCAGCCTCACTCTCGCTTGATTCTACCTTCTCATCATGCCCGATTATGTGATTTCGCAAAACCCTCTGAGCCGTTTGGTTCATTTGCTGCGAACCCTTATTTTTCCTCCCTCCTGATGTCTTACCCATGACCAATAAACCACGAAGAACACAACCAGTAATCAACAGAAAATACGTGAATTGTTGGGATCAATAATAGAAGACGTACCCGAGGAAAAATTTAATTGGCGTCGTCACCCAATTTTTGGGAGCGTAATAGGGTTTTTTTTACACAAATATATGCTTATACGTTTCATTTTAACACAATTTCTCATAATTAATTTGTTTGTTTCTAACAAATTTTATTTTGTCCAATGTTTTCTTCATTATGCCACTTGTTGGATTCTGATAGGTCAAAATCCAAATATGAAATTAAATGAAAATAGTTATGTGGTGAACAGATTCGTATCTCTGTGGATGTAAATAGGATAGTAAATGACTGTTGAATCAGGTTGGAAGATTGTACAGTATAACATGTTAATATGAAAGCTAAATATTTCCTCGGGTATTACCTACCCGTTAAAATATTTTCACCATTAACGGTTTGTACAAAAGAATTTTTAATTACAATCTTTATGAAAATATACTTACATATATATTTTCTTCAAATGTAATCATGGATTTAATGAGTTAATATGATATTAATCTCATTTGCTTTTTCGGTTGGAACTAGATTAAATAATCTCTAAGACTTTAGAGATTACATAATCGCTGCAGAATGTTTCTCCAATGTAGTTATGAATTAATACTTCATCGTTGATTCTTATTAGTACTCCTTGGTATCTATGGTGCGTACGACGTTGATACTCAAGGTACAGATTGTGATGTCGAGGTGTGGAATGTGGATGTTGTTATTGGTGGTACTAGTACTGTTGGTGTTGGTGATGTTGCTGATGCTGGTAAATTTTGCACCATATTCTCCAAATTGATTACTCGAGCGTGAAGCTCATTGACTTCTTCCATTACTCCAGGATGATTGTCGGTTCAGACGAGTGGGTGAATAAGGTCTAGAATGTGAGATAGTATATAATCGTGACGAGATACTCTGGAAATGAGAGAGAAAATGGTGTCTCGAATAGGTTTGCCGGTAAGTGCTTCAGTTTCATCGCCAAGAGGGAAATGTGGTGGATGGAAGGGATCACCTTGTTCTTGTCTTCAATGATTGAGGAGGCTACGAACCCATCCCCAATTCATCCAGAATAGATGATGGCTGATTGGTTGGTCCATTTCGGTCACACTACTTTCGGAACTTGAGTGAAACTCCATATCGGAATTCGAGGAACTTGAACTAGTGGAGAGTTCCATTTCGTACGATTGAATAAAAGATTTTTCAATATGAAATGATTTCTGGCTATCGGATGGTATTCTACTTACATGGAATATCTATATATATAGAATAAAAGATTTCGTAGATTACGGAGGAATTTACAGAATATATGAGGTAAAGTTTACAGTAACAGATACACTAAGATATGAATTAGCAGATACGCTAAGATATGAATTTTGTCTATACACTATTAATGCAATCAATGCAGTAAGATGTGTCTAGACTTAAGAATGATGAGCATGTAATTTCCGACAAGAATGATAAGTAAAACTTTTTGATATGCAGACACGGTCGAAGTCCAGTAATGCATCCTAACAACTATCAGTTAGACACACTAATGCAAGACCTGGTTCGCTAAGACCACCGCTCTGATACCACATGAAGCAACCCGTCCTAATCCATCTGGATGAATACATTACATTTGATTACATCACGAGGTACTTGACCTCTATATGATACATTTTACAAACATTGCATTCATTTTTTTTTAAGACAAACTTCCATTACATCGAAAGTTGACAGATATGCTTATCCTTTCATAATATATCCAAACTATGAATGACTTAATATTAATCTTAATGAACTCAACGACTCGAATGCAACGTCTTTTGAAATATGTCATGAATGACTCCAAGTAATATCTCTAATATGAGCAAATGCACAGCGGAAGATTTTTTTCATACCTGAGAATAAACAAGCTTAAAAGTGTCAACCAAAAGGTTGGTGAGTTCATTAGTTTATCGAAATTAATCATTTTCATAATTTTAATAGACCGCAAGATTTCATTTATTCAATAATCATACACTCGCAAGTGTTAAAAATTCATTCATATAGATTGAACACCTGGTAACCGACATTAACAAAATGCATCTAGAATATCCCCAAACATATAAACATCGAAGTACTAAAGCAGTTCAAATTCTCTGACTGTGGCGTGTCAAAGCCCATACATCTATCTTTACGATTCGCGTCAATTGGTGGCAATTATAATAAACACCAATTCTTAGGCTACCAAGTTCAACAAGGGCGATATCCGGTATAACAATTCAACCATAGAATGTAGTTTCGATTACTTGTGTCTATTTCGTCAAACATTTATAAAAGCGCATGTATTCTCAGTCCCAAAAATATATATTGCAAAAGCATTTAAAAAGGGAGTAATGAAACTCACGATACTGTATTTCGTAGTAAAAATACATATGATGTCATTGAACAAGTGTAGGGTTGGCCTCGAATTCACGAACCTATATTAGTTATATATATTAAAACATATAATAACAACTAACAGGTTTATATATTAATACTTTACATATCGTATTACTAAATAAGTTATATTTTTTCTATATACTTTAAGTAGTTAATATTTATTTATATAATACATTTATTAATATAGTAAATACTTATTAGAGTAATTTAATAATATAATATTTATCATTTATCATAATAAATAGAAATTTATCTCAAGGTTTATATGTGATAAGAATATATATATTTATATTAATTAATATATTTTATATATAGCTTACTAAATGTTATTTTAATAATAAAAATCTAGTAATATGTAATATTTAATATATTTGTAATTTATTTTGTAAAATAATATTTATTTGTAATAATAACAATAATAGTGATAATAATAATGATAATAATAATAATAATGATAATGATAAAAATAATAGAAAGGCTACCTTAATGTAATAATCCTTAAAAACAATAAACGCCCATGCCCGGGCTCGAACCCGCGACCTCTCGCTAATCCAACAACACTCCAAACCATCCTTCTGTCTTTGGTTTTCTAATTTAAACCATATACCATATTTATTTAAAAAGTTTCTTTCGGCCCAAATATAACAACAGCCCATAATGCAACTTCATTTAAGTATAAACGGCCCAAGTGAAAAACAGGAAATTATCGGCCCACCATCACATTTTAAATTAAACTGTTCGATGTATTTGTGGTTGTGGGATTCATCTGGCAATAGAAACACAAACGCATCATCATTTGCGCGATCTTTGTCATATATCATAACAGGCCACCATCATCATCATCATCGTATTCACGATTATCATAATCATCACCAAAACCCATCGTGATTTCATGTATCAACATATATTATCATTATCTTCATTGCGTATCACCAAGAATAGAAATAGAAAAAGGAAAACAATGATAGTAAACAAGAACACGATTAGCAGGAGTGGCAACAGACTGGAAGTGTTCGGTTTATATTACTATCGATTGGGGAAAAAAATATATCAGAAACCTATAGTTATTAAGAGATTTATTCGAGTGGTGTAATAGCAGGTTCGTGATTTATAGTAATAATCATGAGTTTCGATCTTGGTTTTTAATTGACGCAAAAATATATAGAATAACAGAAACCCTAGTAGCAATTCACAGGTGATATCGGGTTTGGGTTGGTTTTGTTCTTCGATGTCTGAAATAAAAGATCAAGTAACAAAGGTGGTGTTTGATGAACCTAAAACAATAGCAGGAAGTGGTTTATACTATGGTGATATCAAACGGAAACGATGATAGTTGTACTGGATTATGATTTTTATGTGGTGGATTGATGGTGGTTGTTTTGCGATTGTCTTCAAATAGAAAGAAGACAGAAGTTAAACAGTCCATGTCAGCCGTTTATGGTGTTCTACGATGGTGGTGGCTATGGTGGTTGCCGGTGTTCATGGTGGTTATTATTGGACAGGAAACAGAAAAAAAAACGCAGGTGTTGGTGGGTTTGTTGTGGATCGATCAGGATGTGTGGTAGAACCGTGGTAGAAAGAAGGAAGTGGGTTTGATGGTTCTTTGTTCTAGTAACCCAAATGGTGGTGAAGGGGGTTGCTCGAGGTGGCGAGGGTAACCGGTGGTGGTGTTGGGTGGTGATTGATTGAACCAAAAGAGAGTACGGTTTGTAGTTACAATCATCTAAGGAGAAGTGGGTTCACGAAAAGGGAAACAAGAAGAAGAAAAATGGTGATGGGTTATGAAGATGATGGTGCTCGTTGGTTTCGGTTACAAGAGTGAAGAAGTGAAGATGGTGAAGTGGTGTTAGGAGAAGAAGAAGCTAAAGTGGTGCGTGATGGTTCGTGTTAGATCATGAATGCATCTCCATATGTATCCATAATGTATATGTATATATATGTAAAAAGTTCTGCATATGCCTATATATATTATTATATTATAACAAGAATACAGTAAACTCAATTAATTATATCATGCACTCTTAATTCGCGGATAACCATTCAGTTAATTGAGAACATACATATATAATATTATAATATAATAATAAAAATCAAACATGTGAATTCATTTAGCTGCCTAAGATTTTGGATTCATCTACCGACAGTTTTCACGGATTGCTAAATCATGGTCCGTTGGTAATTAGTGGTGAAATAAAAAGTCTTCGGAAAAATCCCATATTTTTAAATTAAATAGTTTTATTTATTTTGGTCATTATGGTATAAAATTTGATCATTAACTATTAAATAAAAATTACACTCCTGTCCGCGCTCGATTCCAGGTAAAATATGAAAAGTGTCCAAATTTAACAATTAGCTCATAAATACATATTTAATAAGCCTAAAATTTATAGAACTCATTTTCGGATCACCGATTATTTAAAAATTACATAAATTCGAATTAAACTTGCTTAATATCAATCGGCACATTAAACGAGTATTACAATCATTTAATATTTATTTTTAGTATACTTTTATGTATATATAGATATGTTTTAAATAATAATTATTATAATATCATATTTCATAACATCAACATTAAATATTTCAAATTATAGTTCGAATTATTATTTAAATATACATATCTATTCACAATTAATTTTTCGTGAATCGTCGATAGCAGTCGAAGGTCAAATGAATATATGAAATAGTTCAAAATTTTTGAGACTTAACCTTACGGACTTTGCTTATCGTGTCAAAAACATAATATCGTATCGAGAGTTTGATTTAAAATTAGTCGAAATTTTTCGGGTCGTCACACCTCGGTAGGTTGGCAATATCGAAATGAGTTGAGGTCGAACCTCAAATCGTCGTGTGTTTCCCCCTGCCGGTGCGGAAAAAACAATGGGTGAATGATCCTCATAATCACCCGGTTGGTAGTAGGTGTCTACCCCTCTTTGTCATTTAGCCATCTCAATTCGTTGATTAAAAACTTCCTCTTCAGTATCGGAATCTGATTTAGAAGAGTTTGGTGGAACAATCGGATGTGACTCTAACTGTGGTTGAGTGGAAGCTGAAGCCACTGTCGAGCCCTTTAAGATTCTTGTAGCTTTTCGATTAGCTTTTGCAGATTTCTCGATTTCCGGATTTAAAGGCTCAAGATTTTGATCACCTGAACTACGAGTTTGCATACACTAACCTGCACTTCAACAAAAACAAGAATACCTAGCGTAAAACTGATAAACAAAATAAAAGAAACAATATTTTTGGATTTTTTTTATGTTTATAATTTTTATGGTTTTTCTAATTTAACAAGAAAGCATTTAAAATAAGAGCTTGCAATCAAGCGCACACTTCCCCGGCAGCGGCGCTAAAATTTGATCGGTGTCGAAGGGCCGGTCAAAAATAGCCTAATTACTCTACTTTAGATAGGGTAAGCAGGATTCGTTCCATGGGAAGTTATGGTTAACTAGCAAGCAATTTCAAGATTGGTTTGGTTGTTTAACTAAAAACTACTAAGATTTATCAACTAATATTAAAACTGAAAACTTAAACTAAAGTGCAATTGAGAGTATTGAGATGTAAACAATGAGAGTAAAGCCTTTATCCTTTCACAATCCCAACCTAACATGTATTCATTCAAACAAGTATTATGCTTATCAATTGTTGATCAAATCTCATAGACAAGATTTCTTGAGTTCATTACTTCTATTACTTTGAGATTAAACTATGCAATCTAGACAAGGTGTCTTTATCCCTAATCTAATTAACACTAAGTTGGATCAAGAACACACTGTTAAATCATAATAATTTAACTTGCAATAACAAAACATAGAACTTGCATTAATCAACAATTGACTTGATTCACAATATCATAATCCAAAAGTATTAAAACATCACAAATCACATAATCTTGAATGAAATCATACATATTTTAATTTTCCATGGAAAGGATAAAGTTAAGAAAACTAGCCAAGCATGTTGGTGATGATGATCATGGAGATTCTTGAAGATTGCATGATGAACCGCACCTTAATCCTAGCTTAAATCCTTGAATAATGATGGTTCGAGAGTGTTTTTATGTGTTTGGGAGTGATCTCTGCTGCAAAAACTGATGGAAAAAGTGTAGGTTTCGTAACCCTAGTGCTCCCTTTATATAGGGGTTGGATAACTTGATCACAAAGCTAAAATTCGAATTTCCCGGTACCAGAAAAATTGTACTGGTGTATTTTACGCCAGCATTGGCGTATTTTACGCCAATGTAATTCTGCCTGGGCGTATTTTTACGCCAGAAATGGACTTTTGTTCTGCACGGACCTGAGATGTGGCGTATTTTACGCCCAAAATGGCGTATTTTACGCCAATGTTGATTTCCTGGTCACTTTTCAATCTCTTAATTCTTGTCCATATTCCGCTCTTAACCGCTGTTTTATACCACATTTCGCGCAAATATCTTTCTTGCGTGTAAAACATAAAACCATATCAAAGTATCTCCTTTTTCACTCACACATGGTTAATTTCGCGTATTTAAGCATAAATGATCGTGTCAAATAAGGACCGATCACATGTAACCTCCCTTACTCTTCTTCTTCACATTCCCGTCGCCATCAGGCGTACTTCTCGCCCTCTTATCAGGAGCACCATGTGTGATGACCCGGGAATTTCCGACCAAATTTAAACATAATCTTATATGATTCGACTCGATAAGCAAAGTCTATTAAACCGAGTCTCATTATGTTTGAACTATTTCATGATAACATTTGACCTTTAACTATTTTCGACGATTCACGAACCTTTAATTGTAACTAAGAATGTAAATATAAATAATTATATATAAAACTAATTATATTAGTATTAATGAACTATTAAGTAATTTTGTTATTATAAAAGATAACATTTAATAACTAAAGATTTTCATTTTGAATATATATAGTATATTGTATATAAATGATTCAAACATATTTTACCAAAGTTATCAAAATATTAAATGTACAATGTTATACTTTGTAGTTAATTGTTTAATATACATAATTAATCATCTACTCAACATTTAAAACATGATTTTATATATATGGTAGTATACATATATACATAAATATAACTATATATATATGATTTTATACATAATTATTATATTATGTATATGTAGAAACTTATAATATATCTATGATGAAATAATGTACTATTTTAATAAATATATATAATACTTACATATATAAAACATTTATATTTTTCATAATTACATACATAAGTATAATATAATTAGTATGTAAATAAATATTATAATATATTTATATTAAAATGCATAAATATATAATATTCAGTATATGTTAATACATATTACATAATTATTAAATATTACATAATAATAGATGATATTAATAAATTAAATTTAAATACAAATATAGTTGTTGTAGTAATGTTATTTGTATCGTTAAATATCAATATTTGTATTCATAATATCACTTTATATCATATAAAGATGAAATTGGATGTATAAATTAGATTATTATTACTAATATCATTATTATCGATAAAATATTAATATTATCATAATTAGTATGGTATTATTATTATTATTATTATCATTTTTACAATTATTATTATCATTAATATTATATTTATCATTATTATTAATTTTATTAATATTATTAGATATTAATATTATTGTTATTATATATTATTATTATTAATTAAAAAAAACAGTAGGGATCTATATTATACGCGTGACCTCTGTATCCTTTATCTCTATTATTATTATTTTTTTTGTTTCTTTCCTGCTCCCAACTCGTGAACCTGTGTTGACATTTTCTCCATTTTTTATCAACCGATCTCTATTATTACAACATGATTATGTATAATTGCAAATCAAATAAAAAGGAAATCCAATGGGATTAAAGAGCACGGCGATATTTTTTTTTTCTTCTTCTCTGCACGCTCCAATTTTTTTTTTCTCTTAATTCAATTTCGAATAAAGTTTCAAAATCTAAAAATGCAGAAAGGTTAGAAATCTTTCTTTGAATCTATCTGCAAAATCTCAACTCTCAAATCTTTATATCGATCTTGAATTTTGAAGTCAAAGATTAGTTTAAAAAAAGTCAACAATTGTTCTTGAGACAAATTCGCGTTCGTGTATATGTTTCTGATCAAATTGACGATTCCAGTAGTTTTTATACATGTTTAGAAAACTATTTCGTGTTATAAACATTATCTATAATGTTATCTATTACGAAATCAATTTTTTTTGTTTTGTTCCAAGAACCGACGCTGCAGTAGGCCTTTAGTATTTTTTTTTTTATTTTAGAACCCAAATTATTTTTTTTTCTGTAATGTTTTGAAGCTTTAAAGGGAACCCCGATTTTTTTTTTTTTTTTGGTTATTGATGTTTTGTTGAATCCATGAGACTTGTGGAGAAGAAGAGGAATAGAAGGAAAACAGTTTATATATAAAATTTAAATTCGATATTAGTACAGAGAATCAGAATTGGTGGGATGGTCGAGAGTGTTTGCGTGTGAGCATGTGGTCACGAGATCGAGTCCAGAGGACGGTAGTTTTTTTTTTTTTTTTTGAAACTCTTTTCATGTGAGGTAGTTTTCTTTTCTAATTTTATTATTGTTATTATATATTAATTATTATTAGTATTATTATTATTATTGTGATTGTTTTGATTGTTATTGTTATTGTTATTATTAGTATCATACTTGTTATCATATTTGAAAGTATTATAGACATTACTATTATTATTATGATAGGTATTAATAATATTATTATTAGTAATAAACTTATCATTTTAGTATTTTATCATCATTAGGATTATGATTATGATTATCATTATTATTATTATGAAGGAAATAAAAATATATTATTATCATCAATATTAGAATTTGTACCGGTTTATAAATAATAGTATCATCAGTACATTTACAATTAATAATATCATATTTATCAGTATCATCATTAATATTTACTAGTATTATTATGATTATCATTTATCATTTTATAAATATTAGAACCCTTATTATTAACATAAGTATGGTATTAGTATTAGTATTAATATTATTTTAGAGTTATTATTATTATTAGTATCATTAACAGTTATCATTTTCATTTTTTTTGCTATTAGTATTATATGCATATTGTTAATGTCAATATATTAATGGTTGGATTATCGAAGTCGAATATGCCCCTTTTTATTAAGTCTGGTAATCTAAGAATTAGGGAACAGACACCCTAATTGACGCGAATCCTAAAGATAGATCTATCGGGCCCAACAAGCCCCATCCAAAGTACCGAATGTTTTAGTACTTCGAAATTTATATCATGTCCGAAGGAGGATCCCGGAATGATGGGGATATTCTTATATATGCATATTGTTAATGTCGGTTACCAGGTGTTCAATCCATATGAATGATATTTTTGTCTCTATGCATGGGACGTATGTTTATGAGAAATGGAAATCTGAAATCTTGTGGTCTATTAAAATGATGGAAACGATTGTTTAAGTTAAACTAATGAACTCACCAACCTTTTGGTTGACACTTTAAAGCATGTTTATTCTCAGGTACGAAAGAAATCTTCCGCTGTGTATTTGCTCATTTTATAGATATTACTTGGAGTCATTCATGGCATATTTCAAAGACGTTGCATTCGAGTCGTCGAGTTCATCAAGATTATTATCAAGTCAATTATAGTTGGATATATTATGAAATGGTATGCATGCCTGTCAACTTTCGATGTAATGAAAGTTTGTCTTTTCAAAAAAGAATGCAATGTTTGTAAAATGTATCATATAGAGGTCAAGTACCTCGCGATGTAATCAACTGTTGTGAATCGTTTATAATCGATATGGACTTCGTCCGGATGGATTAGGACGGGTCTTCACAGTTGGTATCAGAGCGGTGGTCTTAGCGAACCAGGTCTTGCATTAGTGAGTCTAACTGATAGTCGTTAGAATGCATTAATGAGTCTGGACTTCGACCGTGTTTGCATGTCAAAAGTTTTGCTTATCATTTAGTATCGAAAAATTATTTGCTTATCATCCTTAAAGTCTAAGACACGTCTTACTTCCTTTATTGCATAGACAGTGTATAGTTAAATTCATATTTTAGCGTATCTGTTATTGTTACCTTTGCCTGACAGCTTCCGTAGATTCCTCCGTAGCTTATGGGATTTTAGTATTATATATGCATATGTAAATTATGTATTGCAGAGTACTAATCTACATCCTATAATCTATTTCTTATCGAAAATCCTTCATCTGATCGTACGAGATGAATCCCTCAACCAGTTTGAGTCCATCAGATTTCGATAGCTATTTCGATAGTTATTCCGACAGCTATTTCGATATGGATTTCCACTCGAGCTCCGAAATCAGAGTAACCGGAATGAATTGATCAATTAGCCATCATCTATTCTGAATGAATTGGAGATGGGTTCGTAGTCGACTTAATCAATGGAAACGCGAAGAAGGCGATCATTTCCACTAACCAAATTCACCTCTTGACAATGAACCTAAAACGTTTACCGGCGAACCTGTTCGAGACACCATTTTCTCTCTCATTTCCAAAGTATCTCATCACGATCATATACTATCTCAGATTCTAAACCTCATTCATCCGCTCGTCCGAACCGACAATCATCCCGGTGTAATAGAAGAAGTTAACGAACTTCGCGCATAAGTTGTAGTCTTGGAAAATATGGTGCAAAACGTACCAGCTTCATCCAAATCACCGGCACCAACAGTACCACCAACAACCCAAATTTCAATATCACATGCCTCAACATCTCAATCTATACCTCGAGTATAATCATCATTCTACATGACATTCTACATCAGTTATCTTCGTTCGACATGGTGATTATGTAATCTCTAATGTTTTAGAGATTATTTATTCTAGTTCCAACTGAAAACTAAATGAGTTTAATATCATGTTAACTCATTAAATTCATGATTACATTTGAAGAAAATATATATGTATATATGTTTTCATAAAGATTGTAATTAAAAATTCTTTTGTACAAACTGTTAATAATAAAAATATTTTAACGGGTAGGTAATACCCGAGGAATATTTAAATTTCACATTAATAAGTTACACTGTATATTCTTCGAATCTGATTCAACAGTTATTCACTATCCTATTTACAACCACCGGGATACTTATCCATTCACCAAAGAATAACTATTTTCATTCAAATTCAATTTCATATTTGAATTTTGACCTATCAGAATCCAACAAGTGGCATAATGAAGAAATAATGGACACAATAAAAATTGATTAGAAATAGACTAATTAACAATATTAAATTTTATTAAGAAACCACGCTAACAAAATCCTAGCTAACTGTTCTTAGCTAACTGTTAATTCCGTATTACATTTTATTTATCGCAATTTATTTATCGCAATTTATATTTTCGCAATTTTATTTATTGTCATTTAATTTCTGTTATTTACTTTACGCACTTTATTTATCGTCATTTAATTTCTGTTATTTATTTTACGCACTTTAAATATCGGGACACGTATACAAGGTTTTGACATATCATATCGACACATCTATATATATTATTTGGAATCACCATAGACACTCTATATGCAGTAATGATCGAGTTCTCTATACAGGGTTGAGGTTGATTCTATAATAATATATATACTTTGAGTTGTGATCGAGTCTGAGACATGTACACGGGTCACGATACGTATTAATTAATTCAAATATTATATATTAAACTATATATGAATGATTGCACTGTCAACTGTGGACTATCGACTGTGGACTAATAACATTGGACAATTAAAATGAATTAAAATATTGAATATAACATATGAAACTAAACAATTCTTCAAGTTTGCCACTTGATTTCGTCTTAAACCTCATTTGTATCTTCACGATTACATTCTGCGTTCAAACCTTTCATGATTCTTGAAAACACCTCAATCGATAGGATGAATCAACCGCACTTCATCTACGGAAGGAAAGATTTATGCATATAGTTATGCACCTGAGAAACTCTCGGCAATTGAGTAAAAGTTCAACACGTAGCCGCGTCAGATCCTTTGGCATTTATTAACAAAAACAACTTTGCGATCCCTTTTCAAAATTAGCCAATTTTGTCACAGCTCCAACAAGTCAACTTCGACTTTTCGTACGAAACAACCTTATTATAACGTTTATATATACGCGTGCTCTTTTATTGTTACCAGGTAACCTTTCATATTCCATCATATTACCATCAGCGTTTAATCATCTAAAAACACAATTCTCCTGAAACCACCTCGGATTAATAACCGATGATTCAGATATCATAGCATTAAATGCAGAGGAAACAGAAAAATGGTAGATGGTCTAAACGGACAAAAGTTTGATGATAAAGAAAGGAGTGTTAGGAACGCTCGATAGAAAATTGGGTATTGAAAAACAGATTGAGTTACCCATGAAGGAGACCAAGGACAAATACAAGGACCAAATCCTATATTCAAAGGATTCAGGTAATTCTGGATCCGTTGAAATCTTTAGAGAATATCTTGCTCCGAAATCATGTTAAAATCTTGCGGAAAATCTTTCTCCATCAACCGTCGAACTTAGAAATTCCAAAATATCATCATCAATATCTTTGATATTTCTGAGGATATTTTCATAAATATTCTCGTCCAAAATTATATACCTCTTCGTGCTTCCTGTGTATCAATATATTGGAAACATTCAATAGAAAATATAGTACCGAAAAGCAGATTATGCGAAACTATGAAGAAATCCGTGGATAAATCACAAAGAATAAGTTTGACTTCAAAGAATCCAAATAATTCAATGTCTGCTAAAGTCTATAGTGAATAACTTGCTCCTTACTTTAAACCCTTGCAGACAATAGTTTCTATCATCCTCTGATCTTAGATATTGTGAGATATTATCGTACCTTTCATTATAAATATCCTCCATATTTCTGGAGATATTTTTATAACTATTCTTATCTGAAATCATTAATCTTTTCGTGCTATCAGTATTACATCATATAGAAACTGTTAGTTTCTATATTCTGTAAATTTTCAAGCTTAAAATATGAATGTTATTGTAGTAATGATGGGAACTGATGCATGAGTTAGTATAATATAATGACACTTGATCAACGTGATTATATTACAGTAAGTCATGCTGAGTTTCTAAATGAAACGTGATGATTCACAGATCATAACGTCATCATGTGCCATGTTACATAACTCTTTCATCCTACTTAACTCCGTAACAAATCAAGAAAATGTATTCTTGATGGTTCTATCTTCCGTGATGTTGATAAATTTGAAAATCAAATCGTGCTATCACGTTCCTTCATGCTTAGAACATTATAATCATTCGAAACTCTATATCTATAAATTCTGGACCATTATTCGCTTGACTTGAAGTCGGGAAGAGAAAACAAAAGCATAGAGCTTTGAAATATAAGGGAGAATATAAAGTCCGATAACAACACATAAATTACAAACCGTGTATATCAATGTTTATCGCAACATAAAGACACGGGAGAATTAAAAACATTATAATCCCGAGGGCGAAGTAGAAGAAAGCAGATTCCTCTGGTGGAAGTTGGAAAAGGAGAATGATTGTTGCGATAGTAAGGATGAGGACAAGGATCAGAACTGGATTAATCATTTTCAGAATCTTTTGGATGTATGAACTAAGAAAGAAAGTATAAGAATGGTGAGAATAATGGAAAGGAAGAGCTTAATTTATACTGGAAATATCAGACGTAGTAATCGGGGCAGATCACCGTATTTAATTAAAGAGATCTTAATTTCCATAAATCCCGAAGAATCAGATTTTATAGATCTTCAAGATTTTCTTTAAATCCCTTAAATTCCGGAATTCAACCAAGGCAATGTCAAAAGTTAAGACGCGCCTTATTTTCTAAATTCAAACCTGACTACGTCAAAAGTTAAAAACAAATCTTTGTTTCTCATTTCATCCTTTTGTGAATAGCTTCATTCGCACTCTTCGAATAATCGAATTATTTTTATCCATATTACTCAATGATGATAAAACTCAAGTTATCAACTCATATTCGTCGGGAAAACATATTTATTGTTAGCTATGACGACCTCACTCAAATTTCGGGATGAAATTTCTTTAACGGGTAGGTACTGTGATGACCCGGGAATTTCCGACCAAATTTAAACATAATCTTATATGATTCGACTCGATAAGCAAAGTCTATTAAACCGAGTCTCATTATGTTTGAACTATTTCATGATAACATTTGACCTTTAACTATTTCCGACGATTCACGAACCTTTAATTGTAACTAAGAATGTAAATATAAATAATTATATATAAAACTAATTATATTAGTATTAATGAACTATTAAGTAATTTTGTTATTATAAAAGATAACATTTAATAACTAAAGATTTTCATTTTGAATATATATAGTATATTGTATATAAATGATTCAAACATATTTTACCAACGTTATCAAAATATTAAATGTACAATGTTATACTTTGTAGTTAATTGTTTAATATACATAATTAATCATCTACTCAATATTTAAAACATGATTTTATATATATGGTAGTATACATATATACATAAATATAACTATATATATATATGATTTTATACATAATTATTATATTATGTATATGTAGAAATTTATAATATATCTATGATGAAATAATGTACTATTTTAATAAATATATATAATACTTACATATATAAAACATTTATATTTTTCATAATTACATACATAAGTATAATATAATTAGTATGTAAATAAATATTATAATATATTTATATTAAAATGCATAAATATATAATATTCAGTATATGTTAATACATATTACATAATTATTAAATATTACATAATAATAGATGATATTAATAAATTAAATTTAAATACAAATATAGTTGTTGTAGTAATGTTATTTGTATCGTCAAATATCAATATTTGTATTCATAATATCACTTTATATCATATAAAGATGAAATTGGATGTATAAATTAGATTATTATTACTAATATTATTATTATCGATAAAATATTAATATTATCATAATTAGTATGGTATTATTATTATTATTATTATCATTTTTACAATTATTATTATCATTAATATTATATTTATCATTATTATTAATTTTATTAATATTATTAGATATTAATATTATTGTTATTATATATTATTATTATTAATTAAAAAAAACAGTAGGGATCTATATTATACGCGTGACCTCTGTATCCTTTATCTCTATTATTATTATTTTTTTTTGTTTCTTTCCTGCTCCCAACTCGTGAACCTGTGTTGACATTTTCTCCATTTTTTATCAACCGATCTCTATTATTACAACATGATTATGTATAATTGCAAATCAAATAAAAAGGAAATCCAATGGGATTAAAGAGCACGGCGATATTTTTTTTTTCTTCTTCTCTGCACGCTCCAATTTTTTTTTTCTCTTAATTCATTTTCGAATAAAGTTTCAAAATCTAAAAATGCAGAAAGGTTAGAAATCTTTCTTTGAATCTATCTGCAAAATCTCAACTCTCAAATCTTTATATCGATCTTGAATTTTGAAGTCAAAGTTTAGTTTAAAAAAAGTCAACAATTGTTCTTGAGACAAATTCGCGTTCGTGTATATGTTTCTGATCAAATTGACGATTCCAGTAGTTTTTATACATGTTTAGAAAACTATTTCGTGTTATAAACATTATCTATAATGTTATCTATTACGAAATCAATTTTTTTTGTTTTGTTCCAAGAACCGACGCTGCAGTAGGCCTTTAGTATTTTTTTTTTTTTATTTTAGAACCCAAATTATTTTTTTTCTGTAATGTTTTGAAGCTTTAAAGGGAACCCCGATTTTTTTTTTTTGGTTATTGATGTTTTGTTGAATCCATGAGACTTGTGGAGAAGAAGAGGAATAGAAGAAAAACAGTTTATATATAAAATTTAAATTCGATATTAGTACAGAGAATCAGAATTTGTGGGATGGTCGAGAGTGTTTGCGTGTGAGCATGTGGTCACGAGATCGAGTCCAGAGGACGGTAGTTTCTTTTTTTTTTTGAAACTCTTTTCATGTGAGGTAGTTTTCTTTTCTAATTTTATTATAGTTATTATATATTAATTATTATTAGTATTATTATTATTATTATTGTGATTGTTTTGATTGTTATTGTTATTGTTATTATTAGTATCATACTTGTTATCATATTTGAAAGTATTATAGACATTACTATTATTATTATGATAGGTATTAATAATATTATTATTAGTAATAAACTTATCATTTTAGTATTTTATCATCATTAGGATTATGATTATGATTATCATTATTATTATTATGAAGGAAATAAAAATATATTATTATCATCAATATTAGAATTTGTACCGGTTTATAAATAATAGTATCATCAGTACATTTACAATTAATAATATCATATTTATCAGTATCATCATTAATATTTACTAGTATTATTATGATTATCATTTATCATTTTATAAATATTAGAACCCTTATTATTAACATAAGTATGGTATTAGTATTAGTATTAATATTATTTTAGAGTTATTATTATTATTAGTATCATTAACAGTTATCATTTTCATTTTTTTTGCTATTAGTATTATCATTATTAATAAAATTATTATTATCTAAATTATTATTTTAACAAATAAATCTTTTGTACACTATATATATACTTATGGTATATACTAGGATTGTATTAATAATTCACATAACAAACTAATAAAATTTCATAAATATAATACTAACCACAAATATATGTATATAAATATATTAATGTCACTATTTATATAAACGTAAATCATTATAGATATATATATACATAAAATAGATATATATATAAAATATAACTTAAAATATAATATAAGTATACGTTTTAAAATAAAGGTTAGAATAAATTCTACAAAACTATAATATATAAATAATACATATTAATAAATGAAATTTTGTAACTTACATTATACGTATTAATATATACACAATTGATATAGGTTCGTGAATCCGAGGCCAACCCTGCATTGTTCAATGACGTCATATGTATTTTTACTACAAAATACAGTATCGTGAGTTTCATTTGTCTTTTTACCCTTTATATTTTTGGGCTGAGAATACATGCGCAACTTTTATAACTGTTTTACGAAATTGACACAAGTACGTGAAACTACATTCTATGGTTGGATTATCGAAGTCGAATATGCCCCTTTTTATTAAGTCTGGTAATCTAAGAATTAGGGAACAGACACCCTAATTGACGCGAATCCTAAAGATAGATCTATCGGGCCCAACATTGAATTTCCTGTTGCATTTCTTTGGTTTGGAAACAAGCCCCATCCAAAGTACCGAATGTTTTAGTACTTCGAAATTTATATCATGTCCGAAGGAGGATCCCGGAATGATGGGGATATTCTTATATATGCATATTGTTAATGTCGGTTACCAGGTGTTCAATCCATATGAATGATATTTTTGTCTCTATGCATGGGACGTATGTTTATGAGAAATGGAAATCTGAAATCTTGTGGTCTATTAAAATGATGGAAACGATTGTTTAAGTTAAACTAATGAACTCACCAACCTTTTGGTTGACACTTTAAAGCATGTTTATTCTCAGGTACGAAAGAAATCTTCCGCTGTGTATTTGCTCATTTTATAGATATTACTTGGAGTCATTCATGGCATATTTCAAAAGACGTTGCATTCGAGTCGTCGAGTTCATCAAGATTATTATCAAGTCAATTATAGTTGGATATATTATGAAATGGTATGCATGCCTGTCAACTTTCGATGTAATGAAAGTTTGTCTTTTCAAAAACGAATGCAATGTTTGTAAAATGTATCATATAGAGGTCAAGTACCTCGCGATGTAATCAACTGTTGTGAATCGTTTATAATCGATATGGACTTCGTCCGGATGGATTAGGACGGGTCTTCACACCATGCGACTCTAACATTGCAAGTACTTTTCCATCATCACTACCTCGAGGTTCGGAAAACCTCTTCTCAAACTCTTCCCTTACGACTTTAGTCACTTGGTCTCTGACCATTTCGGTCACCCGTCCTTCGATTGCCTCTTGGAGTTCTTGCTTAACCTTGTCGGCGAACACCGAGGCATATCGTTCGAACGAAGCCTCAATCTTTAACGTTAACTCATCCTTCCCCGCATGAATAAGCTCGTCCGTTCCGTAACCATCTTCCATCTTCATTCTAAGGAATGCAAAACGATTAGACCACGAACGTAAAACCACACACGCAACATCGCCCCATCTTACTCAACACTCGTCGTACATCACTTGTAGACACGATTTGCACCCGTAATAAGGTTTGCAAGTCCTTATTGCGCACACACGCCGTATCGACTCGTTAGTACAACGACTATCTTGCTCGATGATATTCGCAACACAAACAATAACAAAACACAACGCAGTAGTATATTAATAATATCCGCATATTAATATAAACGTTAGTCCACATACAACCAAGGCACTAACTACATTTCCCATTTTGACCCGTACTCCTACAAGTCCCGCAACAAATAAGCACATACAAAAGTCTAAGTCTAGGCACCTATCTCAAGTCACCTAAATCTCTTAGACCATGCTCTGATACCACTTGTAACGACCCAACCCGTTATCCAACCGAAATACGCAAAATATTTTTTTATATAATGGAGGGGTACGCGGCGCGCAGCCCCCTATGTGCGCGGCGCGCACAACCCATTTCAGGTTCTGTCCGAATTTTCCAAATTTTGATTAAAGATCTCCCACTTCCCGACACTTTTAGACGAAACGGTTTTCACAACATTTAATATTAGTTAAAACTAACACGTTCAAATAATAAAATGAGTTTTACGACACCGGGCCCACATCGGCCGTTTTACGAATTTCATACAAAAATACAAGTTTTCAACCACATGATTTTTAACACAAAATAAAGACCGAGCATGGCGATTGGGGATACACTACCCAATCCTAATCACATCCAAAGCACGTCTTCTAAAGCAACCTACGCGAGTCCACTAGTTCCCACGCTTACCCGAGCCACCGCATCCATGCAAATCTATAAAAATGTAAACAACGAGAGGGTAAGCTAACGCTTAGTGGGTGAGAATATACTACGTACATATATATGCATAAAATGGACACGCCACACAAATAATCAAATAACACATACGGGAGTATCCAAGTATAAGGCAAGCTAATCTAAGCATACCGTACGAGCGCTATACAACAAGCTAAGAAGTCAACAAAGTAAGTTCACCAACGACGTTGTGAACAACTCCAACAAGCTACACCCGGAGGGTTAGCTACATCACAACGATACAACGATATATATAACAATAACGCATACAACGCCCAAGGTTAACCCTTTAACCCAATACCAAAAGTCAATTACAACAATGAAGATTGGCCGAACTACACGAGCCGTAGTAAATCTGCATCCACACGAGACTACTATCTTCATTACCACAACAACATCGAGGTTGGCTGAACTACACGAGCCTTAGTGAATCCGCAACCACACGAGATCACTACCTCAATAAGATGACCGAAACTACATGCGCCATCGTGAATCCGCATGCACACGTGATTCACTTCCCAAATCAAAACCCACATCATCGGGGTTACTCAACCACAACTCAATACCAATCCCACTACATCGGGATTATATAACTCCACATCACAAGTCCATGTAATAACGTACACACAAAGTGTGCACCTCGCCAAAGGTGGTCAATCAAGACGCACAACCGTGCCCATTGGACCTATACACAAGTCCATCAAATCCACCTATATGTGAAGTGAGCTCTATAGCCGAGAATCACTTCACTCGACCCGCACCCATCCTATACATACATATGCACATAGGATATTAACACTCACCTTGTCGCCTTGATGAATGCTACCGAATAATCTGCAACTCGCCGATGGAATGTACCTATTCCAATATCACAATACAAGTAACATACTTAGAGTGGATTTACAAACCAACTCAAAACGACACTTAGTGCAATTTCGACCAATTGCACTTCCAAGCACAAAACGCGTCCAAACTAACCAATAATAACTAACACAAGTGAAAATGGTCCTAATACGCCAATTAAACCCAAACACAAGTGTTAAACACTTATCATTCTCAATATCACCCATAAACCCTAAGTTTGACTCATTTCAAAATTAGTCTTTCAAATACACTAAAATGGGTTCCAACACTTCCATAATCACCAAACCTAGTGATTAAACCCAATTCCAAGTCCTAAATCATGACCAAGTCGGTTTTCAACCAAAACCCACCAACAACAACAATAAACCCGATTACTAGCAATACTAAACTCACTTCATGAGTTTAAATGGGTTTCTCAACAATTTAAGTTCAAACCCTAACTTGAATATCAAAATCAAACAATGAAATTCGAAGTTAGAACTTAACACAACAACCAAAACGTAGCTAGGAACGAGGTGAACAACTTTAACACTCGAGCTTTTGATCAATTTGAGCTTCTTCTTCTCTAAAATCCCAAATCTCTCTCTAGAACTCTCTCTCTCTCTCTCTCTCTCTCTAAAATATAGTTGAGAGTGTTTGTGGATGTGAAAGTGATCCAAAGTTGGATCCAAACCAGCTGATATGGCTTCAGATCTGACCCCAAGTGAAATGACCAAAAATCCCCTCATTTAAGTCTAATTTGAAAAAGACAGATTCTGAGCAGATTCTGAGCTTTTAATTTTACACCACGCATGTCTGAGCAGATTCTGAGCTTTTAATTTTACACCACGCTCCACCCACTATACGTACATCATTCTTAAGCTATGTACCATAAATATTTGGGTCTTACAGTATCGTTTTGTTCATACAATTATTTCGAGTCCGACGCTGCCGTCGAAAAAATTTAACTCGTGCCTAGCGGGAAGATACGGGTTGTCGTTGTTTGTCGTTGTGTTTAGCATTTTTTTGAGAAGTGTCCGTTTCGCGTATAGTTAGTCCTGTTGGGTTCGTAAGAGTTTTCCGAGTTGAACGGTGGTCTCTGAAAAATTTAACTCGCAACCAGCGAGAAGATATGGCCCGTTATAAATTCGGGTGGGATTAGTTTCTTATATTTTAATTAAATTATATATTTACACTTTTTACCCCTTAAAAGTGTAAAATTGAGGGACCGTTGTGAAAATATATGCGAAGTTGAAGGACCGTTTGTAATGTGAACGCGAACTCAAAATTACAATCAGATATAACTGAAACTACAACATTTCCCACCACTTTTAGTGTATAAGGTTAATATATATTGATCATATAGAACATGGACGTGTGTGACAAAAAAGAGTATTCGATGTCAAAAAATGTCGTTCAAGCAGAAGAAAAAAAAAAAAGAATTGGTTAATTACTCTGTTCGTTCCAAGATAATTATTTGCCTTATTACATAAACTTACTTGTTAAATACTGCCAAATTATTTCGAGTTCTTTGAAAGAGATTATTAGATTAGATTGATTAAATAATTCTGTCACACATTTATTATTTGAGTAATATATGAATTCCGTCTTGTGCGTAACTAGATAAAATTGTATGCATTACGAAAACAATAAACATCCTGCTAAATAAATGTACATATAATGAACTTTTTTTTTTAAGCGAGGAAACTCTCCTATGAACGAGCACATTTACTCCCTCATAGAAGGTAAAACTTAGGGTAATCAAGCCCTCCGAGCGCGACACTTAGTACCGGGTGAATTACGCATTATGCGCACCCTTGAGTCACACTCCCTTTTTGAACAATTTGTCATAGCCAGAAATTGAACCCGGTTGGTGTCCTTCGTTGCGCAAGAATTTAAAGTATTGAATACGAGTAAAACACTTTTTCTTGAATCTTGATAAAATGAATAGATGTGAATGATTAGTTTTTTAACCTCCTAGCCAAAGACTACTTAATGCATCATTCTTGGAGAGAAGTAATCGTTTATTGTCAACAAAGCATATGTAGATTTTCTAGTTAGTAGTATCTTATGCATCTCCTGAAGGGTAGTGCACTCAAGTGTTTTGCATATAAAAAGAGACTAGGTAGATTTATATAGTCCAAACATAAAAATATAATACACTTTGAATCAGTTCAACTAAAGCATGAATAACTTTAAGAAAACAAAATTTGATAATAGTATTTAATGTAGACATATAAATGATATGTGGAGTAATAGTTAAGCAAAAGTATATTATGGAAGTTATAAATGATAATTTTATGAAATAGTTAACATTTATTTGTTACAGTAGATTTTCCATAAGACTGAAACTAACGCGGCGTCAGAGTGGGTGGCGTCAGACGAGTTGGCAGCATCTGACGCCTCTGACGCCTATATCGGGGCGTCAGTTTTTGATGCTGAGGGGCGTCAGTACCTTTTTTGACTGAAAAAAAGGGGGCTTCAAAGGGTTATGTGTCTGCATGTGATTGGTTGGGGTATTATATCCGTTACCCAACGGATGTATACCCGTTTTTTGTATTATTTTTTTTAAAATTCAATTTTTACTCTATTTTACTCCTATATAAACCCCAACAATTCTATCATTTTTCACACATTTCATTCTTACTCTTTTTCTTTCTAATTTTTTTATTTACAATACTTTACTAGTTTATAAATGTGTTCGAGGTTACCAAGGTCTAATTCCGACTCCGAAGATTTGCGGATTGTTCAATTAATTCAAGAAATAGAAGATGATGATTCCGAAGTCGAATCGGCACCATCTATTCCGAGAGTTAGAGGTTACATTCCTAGGGAACGGGAGGTTGTTGCACAACGTTTGTGGGATGATTATTTTTGTGAGACGCCAAAATATCCACAAAGAAAATTTAAACGCCGTTTTCGTATGCGAATACAATTATTTCTCCGGATAGTGCAAGGTATAACTACTTTACAAAGTGATAATATGCCAGAGTATTTTACTTACTTTTCTCAACGAGTTGATGCTATCGGTAGGCCTACATTTACTACTTTACAAAAATGTACATCGGCTATACGCCAATTGGCGTATGGCACCACTCCCGATATGTGGGATGAATATTTGCAAATGAGTGAGCAAACATCAATACTATGTCTAGATTACTTTTGTATGTGTATTATTACTTTGTACAAAAGGGAATACATGCGATCTCCGAATGCACACGATGTTGCTAGATTATATAGTGCACACGAGGAGAGACATGGGTTTAGGGGTATGCTCGGGAGTATAGATTGTATGCACTGGGAGTGGAGGAATTGTCCTGTTGCTTTAAAAGGACAATACACTAGGGGTGATCACAAGAAACCGACCCTTATGCTTGAAGCTGTTGCTTCATATGACTTATGGATTTGGCATGCTTTTTTTGGGATGGCGGATTCCAACAATGATATTAACGTTTTGAACCAATCACCTATATTTGATAAACTTAAGAACGGAACATTTCCATCCGCACCATTTGAGGTATATGGGCATGAATATAGCAAAGGATATTACCTTGCAGATGGTATATATCCCAATTGGGCAACTTTAGTTAAAGGATATTCATGTCCTACTGAAGAACCAACGATTAAGTTTACCAGATTTCAAGCTAGTTCCCGAAAGGATATAGAGAGGGCGTTTGGGGTTCTTCAAGGTCGTTTTCATATTATACGCATAGCTTCACGAAGTATGTCAGTTAACAGGATGCGAAGAGTGATAGAATGTTGTCTCATATTACATAACATGATACTTGAAGATAACGGCTTTGCACTTTCTAAATGGAAAGAAAGATTCACTACCGAAGAAATGGAAAATGGTATGGAACATATACGAAACAGAGGACGGGATCGAGATATCATCGCAAGAGAAATAAGGGATCAAGATATGCACAACCAACTTATCGAGGATTTAGTCGAGCATATTTGGAACCTTCCACCGACTTTTCGCAATGCGAATTAGTTTTTTTTTTTAATCTATGTAATCGTCAATTTATGTATTTTTAAATTCTTATCAAAAATTAATTATGTATTTTTTATTTATAATGTTATTTATTTTGTTGTGTTTATTTACCATTTTAATGTAATTTATTTTATTTTGTTGTAGTTATTTACCATTTTAATTCATTTGAAAAAAAAAAAACAAAACTGTTGAACCCTACTGAATTTGACACTGGCATTTGACATTTGGGGTTAGAGCACCAGGAGTCGAGAACTTTTTTCGCCGTTAGCCCATTTTAACGGTGGGGACGGTGGTGCCACCCACTCCCCGCCGGCGTTAAACCGGCGTTAAATGCCTTTAACGTTGGCCAGCGTTAGCTGGGCAACGCTGGTTCCCTTTTCTTTCTTTTTTTCTTTCTTTTTTTCTTTTGTTATTTGATGTTGTGCTGGTGTAATTTACTCCGTATTTGTTTTTGCAGGTATGAATTGGGGAAATTGGGTGAAGAAGACAACGACGGATTAAATATAAATATATATAATAGCGTTAAAGTTGGGCCAAAACAGTTGGGCTAAACATATATTTATATTTGGGCTGAATTTTCTTTAAATACTTATAATTTATAATAATAAGTATTTCTAATAAAAGTATTATTTATTTTTATAGTTTATAGTTTATAATTATATTAAATAAATAATAGATAAAAGTATATAAAAATAAGTTAAATAATTTAATAATGATTTAACACTGAGATTTAACACTGAGATTTAACACTGAACCATTTCCCCTGTTTTGGCCTCAGTGTTAAATCCAGTGTTAAATTTAACACTGAGATTTAACACCGAACGACTCAATGTGCTCTTATTGGGGGGTCAAAATCTGACACTGCCATGTCACAGGCAAATGCACTTTTTGAACCAAAAAGTACAAATCTGCCTGTGATGTCACAGACAGGGTTAGAAAGTCTAATAGTTAACTTGTTAATTGCCTTTGATTTTGTTACTCATGCAATTGTTTATATACGCTTGTTGTGTTAGTTGGAATGAAAGATTCGCAATTTGCTAGCTATTCTTTGAGTTTAATCATGGAACTCGATATATCATTTAGTGATTTCGTTGATGTAGGGTCTAAATCGTGCATTTGTTTTTGTTGAGAATTTGATAGAGTCAAATGAGTAATTACTGTAGCGACCCGACAAAATCGTCATTGACGGCGCCGACTACTTAGGTCTCGTTACGTGGTCATAAGTTTTTAGAATAACGTTTGACCAAAATGCGCCGCCTACATTTCATAAGTAAAGATTGTTTCCAAGTTTACAAGAATGGTTCAACCAAAAGTTACGTTACAAAGTTATGAGTACACATGAAACCTATGCGACACAATTTTAAGTAAAGTCAAAAGACGCTCCTTTTATGCACAAATACTCGACATCCAATGCAAGTATCAATTAATGAGCGGAAGCATGTATCACAAATCGTTCAAAGACCTGAGAAAAACATAGAAATCTGTCAACGAAAACGTTGGTGAAATCATAGGTTTAAGTAAGTAAGTACAAGTGAACCACAAGATTTGTAACATTGGTATAATAGTAATACATTCTAAAAGTTTGTTTCACGAGCACCCAATTATCAATGCTTAACATTTCCTTCCATAGAACCCCATCACAATAGTGTTAGAACATACACTGTTTCACGAAAATATATTCCATTCGTAAACGGTAGCGAACCGTTTGAATGAGGGTTTGTCAAACTCATATGGATCCATACAACATAAGTTCTCGCTTACACCCGGCAAGTGTAACTAATGATAATCGAATTGAGGAATTTTTTTCTAAACTCGCTGTAGAATGTTTGTTTTCCTGTACTTGTGTTCACTTAGTTAAAAAGGAACGTTTATGTTTTCTCATCCCAAATGTAAGTTTCAAAAGAGTAAAAGTGGGACTATGATCTCACCTTGAGTGCACGAGTAGTAAAGTACTTCAACAAGTAAACGTGTGCAAAGAACAATGCTAGTCTTGACCTAAACAAGTAAGTTGTATCAATAATGGTAAACGCGATTGGTCAAGGATGTTCAATTAGTCCTATGGCTCGTTACGACTCGATTAAGTAGCATGTGAATCAAATTGTCAAGTTTCATGCAAGATACAAGTATAGAAGCAAGTTAGAGAGATTGCATAAGTATTCGGTTAAGTTTGGCTATAAGTCAAACTTGGTCGGGTTAAAGTCAACGAAAAAGTCAACACGTTCGGGTCGGGTCCCGAACTATTTTTCTGAGGTTTTTAATCATATATAAGCATGTTAGTCAAGTTTCATGTTAATCGGAGGTGCGTAGCATAGTTAGAATTAATCGAAAAACGACCAATTTGGACAGCACCTGATAGGCCATCTGGACGGCGTCCAAAATGGCTGGACGGCGTCCAGTATTGAAGGCCTGGACGGCGTCCAAAAGACTGGACGGCGTCCAAGTCTGAAGGGCTGGACGGCGTCCAGGTCTGTATCCAGGTCCTGTTTTGCTGCAACAAAGAAATGCACGAACCAAAACTCAAACAATCCCAATTTATGACCCGCAAACAATCAAAACATGTATCCTATATCATCGGGAAAGTATTTTGACAAAGGATACAACTAACCACATATCATCAATCGAGTTTATCATTTACAACAACAAAAACCTCATCAAATGATCGTTAATTGTTTATAATCAAAGCTTCAAGTTCTAAAAACGCATTTCATGATTCGGGAATCCAATTGATACATATGATATGCCGTTTTGAAGGTAACGAAACATACAATATAACTAAACACTTACTAACAATGTTTCATGGCATTCCAATCATCAAAAGTTCATTTTAAGGTTCATCAAACCCTAATTAAGAATCACAAAATCAATAATCATGTTAACGCAAGGTTTTCATATCATCCAACATACCAAAACGAAACTAACGATGCTAGTAACACTTTTAACACAATGGGTTTAACATCTAACAACATTTAATCAATCAAAATCAAAGATTAAACTAACCCATTTCAAGTGTTCATGCTAGTTACACCAAATAACAAGATCGAGCATACAAATTACATACACGACATCACAATGAGCCATAGACACTAACTAACACCATTTCAAGTCTAAAAACACGAATTTAGAGAAATCTAGAGTTTTAGAAATGTTACCCAAACGAGATGAAGTTGGTACCAAAATGAAGAGGATGAAGAGAGGATCACGAATATGTAATTTATTTTGTTGTAAGCCTCCTAGATCGAATTTAGATGATGATTGAATGAATTTGGTAAATGTGTGTGTGTTCTTGCTAGAGAGAAAGAGAGAGAGATGGGGATGATTGAATGGTGGTGATTGGGGTGGACTAGTTGACCTAGTCAACTAGTTTGCCCCGTGTCAATTTTAGTCCCTCGAGTTTAAAAGCGGGTACGTGATTTAATCGAACGAATATCTTAAATAAGCGAGAGTAAACGGGAGTTGTTATAATTCAATAACGAAAAATATTAAGAACGTTAGCTAACGAAGGATACGAATCTATATACGGAAGATATTATTAAAATAAAAAGACGGGCGTTAAAATAATTTAACGGAAAAATGCGGGATGTTACATTACCCACACCTTAAAAGAAATTTCGTCCCAAAATTTAGTTGGAAGTAATAGTCGATGTCTCTTCCTTGAGACCTTGCGTTGTCAATGCTATGAATGAGTGAAGATACGTCCTTGAGCATTCCCACGAATTTGGACAGTCGGGGTTTTACGTTGTATTAAGGCTTGGTTTTACGATCCACAATTTCAACCGGTCTTTCTACGAAGAGGAGTTGTCATCAATAGTAAGTTTATCTAGAAGGATAGCACGTTCCTGTTCCGCAGGACACATATCTAAGTTTGTTACATGGAACGTAAGGTAAACGGAAACTTAATTGAGTCGGAAGTTCTAAACGGTAGGAAGCGGTTCCAATACGCCCCAAGATTTCAAAAGGATCAATATTGCGGATATAAATTTCCTCAATTTCCCGAAACGGATTACACCTTCCCAAGGTGTGGTTTTCAATATTACACGGTTACTGACTTTAAATTTGAGAGATTTTCATCTAACATTTGTATAACTCCTTTGGCGACCACGGGCCGTCTTGAGCCCTTCTCGGACTTGAACTATCTCAAAGGTTATTTCTTGAATGATTTCGGATCTGATGATTTGCTTGTCACCTACTTCGGTCCAACGAATAGGAGGACAACATTTGTGGTTATATAAAGTTTCGAAAAGTGCGCGTTAACACGCGAGTGGTAACTACTGTTGTAAGAGGGATCAACTAAAGGCGACAATACAAGTTTGTAACATGTCTTTCCAAGATGTAAATTGTTCGTTTGCTTAGGTCGTCTGTTTGTGGAAGATACGCAGTACTCACGTCTAAACGTGTTCCGAAGGCTTCTTATAAACAAGATGTGTAACGAGTATTTTCGATTCGGGATAATTGACAATGATACACCGTGTTGGAATATAATTTCTTAAGATATGCTTAGACAAGTTAGTTAGGGTTCGAAAGCGTTTGTTGGAACAGGTTTCTTGTCGGCTACTGAAAAATGTTCGTAAGGGCTAGTCACCCTCGTGGCGAATACTAGTAACACGTGAAGAGTCTCTCTCTCCATTGAGAAATTATATAAAAAGGTTTTCGTATACGGAAGTACGAGCGAAAAGATAGGAGTGAAATGAGAACTTAGAATAGGATGAGTTCACATCTTGAGGTAGCCATGTCGCGCATCTAGTGGTCAAATGTTGAGACTTGGTGGGGAACGAGATAGTACACGTAGTTGTATAGCTCGGGGTTGAGTAGTAGTTGGCCGTATAACAGAAGCACAAGGACGTTAAGTCAAAGAAGAAAGGGGTCCTTGGATTGTGTGTTATCTTGGGTCCCAGTAATATCAGACGGTAACAGTGAAACAACAGAGTTATGTAACGTGGTACGTAATGACGAGAAGATTGATCGGATCTATAAATAAGTATTCAAATTTTTTTTTTTTTTTTTTTTTTGAAATTCAGTTTCCGTGATCTCGAGTCGAGAGAGTATGCCTTTCAGGCGTTCACTTAGAAATATTTTCATATTTGAGTTCCATTTTGTGCTACACCAGTTTAGATAGTAAGGTGAGTGTGAATAATCACGTTCAAGTTCCGGACATGGAGAGGTTTACATCTTTCCCTTAGTAAGTTAACGAGGTTAAAGGACGAGCAAATACGTGAAAAAATCGGAAATTAATCTTTGGTGATAACCGCGAGATCCAAAATTTTACGAATACAAGTCGGAGTCGTGAGGGTTTCTCGATTATTGGACTTCGTTTAACCAAAATTCTCACTTGGAGAATTCGGCATAGAGTTGCTCCTTTCTCAAGAGTTCGAGCGTAAGATGAAGATGTTGTTCGTTTTTCTTCTTCACGTGAATTGAATAGGTTTGGACATCACCCATGGATATGACGACGGATTGTCTAGATAAGTTTACATACGCGGTTCCGGAGGTCTATGAATACGGGCGGAGCCTTAGATAAACTGAACGGCACTAAAAGAAATTTATAACTATCGTAGCGGGTTCGGAAAGCGGTTTAGGAGACATCTTCTCCCTTAACCCTCAATTGATGATAACCAGAATGAAGGTCGATTTTAGAATATACGCGAGATCCGTGTAACGGTTCAAGAGGTTGTTGATACGGGGAAGAGGATATCGGTTCTTAAACGGAAATTATTTAGTTCACTAAAATCACATATATGTGGGGAAAACATTCCCTCCCTAACGTATAGGTTTTGGGCTCCCTAGTTCTATAGATGTCAAATCAAAGTTCAAATTACCTACCCAATAAGTTTGACGTACACTCTCCGATAAATTTGTCGGTACGCAATAGTTTTCCGTTGGTCACTTGAATGGCCTAAGTAATATCTAGGGGGTGGTGGAGTGCAAATAGTAGGCTCCAAAGCCTTGGATACAAAACATTTATCGACATCCGAATCGAATAAACATGAAGTATAGGAGTTGTTAAGAAGAAACGTACCCGTGACTAGTTCATATCGTCTCGAGCATCCTCGGTGCTAATGTTGGAAGTTCGGCCGCGTGTGTTGGGGTTGGCTTTCTTCGTTGGACATGCATTCCTAAAATGACCCGGTTGGCCACATTCGAAACAAACACCCGGCTTTTGTGTGTTGGGTCCCTTTTGACTGACGGGGGCGGTGCTTCCACAATATTTGGCAATATGACCACTTCCCTGGCACCGGTGGCAAATTAGCTTGCGACATTCACCAAAGTGATGCTTGTGGCATTTGTTGCAAAAAGGTCGAGTTCCAGCATAACTTTTCTTGCCGACGAAGGTGAAAGGTTCCTTGGCAAAGTTGTTGCTTTTGTAGTTGCTGGATTGAGAGGCTTCCCATTTTCTTTTGTTGTTACCCGGTTGGTCCTCGGCCGTTGGTGCCGGTGCTTCAATTTCATCCACCGTTTCTATAGATTGGCGAGCCATCGTTAAAGCCTCTTGTAGGTTGGCGGGTTTGGATGACATTACCCTGTGTTGAATGCTCTTCGGAAGGCCATCCATGTAAAGTTCAACTCTTAGGGACTCGAGAGTCATGAGGTTTGGACACATTAAGACTAGTTCAGCAAACCGTTGATTATAAGCATCGAGGTCATTCCGGACCGTTTGTAAATTTCTTAGCCCCTGTTCGAGCCTTCGAGTCTCGTCGCGCGGAAAGTATTCGGTGATCATTCTTTCTCTTAATTCGGTCCAAGAGAGTGCGTGGGCTTCATCGATACCCACTGATTGTACATACGTGTTCCACCATAAGAGAGCAATACCGGTGAGAGTGGGGGTGGAAAACTTGACCTTATCTTGGTCCCGACAACCGCTTATGTTAAAAATGGCTTTCGTTTGTTCAAACCATCTGGTGAGAGCAATCGGTCCCTCGGTTCCATCGAAAGTGGGAGGTTTGCACCCCATGAAGTTCTTGTAGGAGCACCCCTCATTTGAATTACCAGCTCCATGATTATTGTTGTTGGAGAAGTGATCGGCCACGGCCGCACCCACGGCGGTGGTTATCATTCGTTGAAGAGCTTGTTCGAGAGTTTCGGAAGGAGTATTGGGTTGACCTTGGTGAGCCATTGTTCCTTCATGACACAAGAATACCGTTGTTTAGTATTATATATAATACTAATCGTGATATGGAAATCAAGATAAAGAGGAAATTTTTCCTTGACTCGCCTTAAATTCTTTATGTCATAATGTCGGAATGTTCATATGAGTCACCGTAATATAATCCCGGAAATTATATTACCCTGATTCATATGTGCATTCGACATAATTTCATATAGTCAAGGTGGCGTGTCAATCAAATCAACCACGTGAGATTAAGGTAGAATAAGAGTTAGATGTGAATAGAAGAGATCGAGTATAAATGCACAAGTAGTCTAGTAATTCCTACTCCAAGTCTATATGCCGGTTGTAGTCTAGACTCACTAATGTACCCTATGACTCGGGGTTGACACCAATGAACTCTAAATCCCTACAACCAACGCTCTGATACCAATTGTAGCGACCCGACAAAATCGTCATTGACGGCGCCGACTACTTAGGTCCCGTTACGTGGTCATAAGTCTTTAGAATAACGTTTGACCAAAATGCGCCGCCTACATTTTGTGACGACCCGGAAATTTTTGACTAAATTTAAACTTTATCTTTATATTATTCTGACACGATAAGCAATGTTTGTTAAGTTAAATCTCAAGGATTTTAAACTATGTTTATACATTCATTTAAACCTCGACCAAATTCCAATGATTCACGAACCATTAAATGAACATATATGAATATGTATGTATATGTGTATATGTTATAAATTGAAAATGTCAACAAAGTATTTAAAAGTATAATGCTTTATATGAATGTATTTGTTTCAATATGATTATCGACGAAATTAAAAAAAAAATATTAAATGATTGAATTATCAGAAACATTGAATTATGATTACAGGTCTCTGTTGAGAGGTCCACTATGATTTGAGAAATCTATTCCTCTTAAGATATTCGGAATAATTTGTAAAGCTATTTATAAATAAAAATAAAAAGTTTCATTTACGAAAGTTAGACAAAAGCTATTGGAGAATTGGTTTCCATAATATTCTATTAATCTATTTTCAAACGTACAAAAACGTTTTCAGTTTAAAAAGAACTTTATTATTAAAACGTATATAACTTTTATAAATATCTAGAATCACTTTTGACAACTCATTACTTAACCAGTATAATAAATATAACGATATTTATATTTTGTTTCATTAAATATATATAACGATTTAAATTAATATTATATATATTTATACACGTATTATACATACATAGTTTTTATATTTTTACTTTACTTTAACTTTACCTGTACTTTACTTTACCTTTACTTTAACTTTAATAATTCACTTTAATAATTCATACTTTAATAATTCACTTTAATAATTCATACTTTAATAATTCACTTTAATAATTCATACTTTAATAATTCACTTTAATAATTCATACTTTAATAATTCACTTTAATAATTCATACTTTAATAATTCACTTTAATAATTCAAAAATCTATTATAAATAGAATTCAATAGGTTTCATTATTTCATAGAAACTTGAAAATATATTTCTCTAAGCTCTCTCAATCGATTTATATATATATATATATATATATATATATATATATATATATATATATATATATATATATATATATATATATATATATATATATATATATATATATATATATTTGCTCTATATTATTTCAAGATATTATTAGTATACATAAAATATTACGACGGAGTGATGTCCGAGTGATTTCAAAATAGTTTTTTTTTTAATGAGTCGAAGCTAAGGAAATTATGGGTTATAGCTATGGAGGTGATGGGTATGGTTCATGGGTATGCTCGTGAGGTCAATCTAGTTTTTATCATCTCCGTTGCGTCTACGTACTTTCCTGCAATATTGAATCTCAATATTGATACGTGAGCACTCATAACTTAACTTTTATATATCAATAGTGTATCCCTGACTAGTGCTCGAGTATATAGGATTATGCATGCTTGTACATTCGATATTGTCCTTAGATAGGTTTGTTGAATCCTGAATTAGATACATATGCTACTGAGATAGGGTATATGATATGCATGTCATTGGAAAGCTAGCGAAAAATTAAGAACTTTTCATTTAGATATCGAATGGTTTCGATGAACGGATTTGAAGTTATAGTCAACTGAATTTTAGTATTATTGTTAAAATGATTATTATTACTATCGTCGTTATTATTAGAAATATCATTGTTATTATAAAATATCATTATGTTAGTATTATCATTTTATCATAATAACATTTTTAGTAAATATAAATATTGTTATTTTTTTATAGAATAATAATAATTATTATTACAAAATAATACAACTTTTACTTATTATTATTATGATCAATATTATTTTATCAAATAAATAGGGGATACAAAGATATTTTTCACCACGCGTAATATAATTACATTAATAATACTTACCACTATAGTTTTACGATATTAAGTGAACTTTATAAATTTTACTACTTAAGATATATAAAAGTATATTTTATCATATATAAACGTTAATATAAATTTTTATTAATAAATGACTTTTATTATTATAAAATCTAATAAATATATTTAAATATATAAAACGACTATAGCTAAGTTATATAATAAACACGTATAAATTTTAGGAGTCATTTTGGGTCAAGTTGACTTTTGCATATTAGTCTCGAGCATTAGGATTGTGGTACACTATGACTTGACCAAAAATTGTTAGACAAATATTGACCAACATATAAATATATATAATTAATATAGGTTCGTGAATCCGAGGCCAACCTTGCACTTGTTAAATGACGTTATATGTATTTTTACTACGAAATACAGTATGGTGAGTTTCATTTGCTCCCTTTTTAATTGCTTTTGCAATATATATTTTTGGGCTGAGAATACATGCGCTGTTTTATAAATGTTTTACGAAGTAGGCACAAGTACTAAAACTAATTCTATGTGGGTTTAAACCAGAAATATACCCTTAGCTTGGTAACATTAAACTACTTGTCCATGTACGGTAGGCGCGAATCCTAAAGATAGATCTATTGGGCCTGACAAACCCCATCCTGACTATGGGATGCTTTAGTACTTCGAGGTTATTTTAAACACACCTGATCTGGTGTACTTCAGAGGGTAAAACATGAACGTTAAGGCTTGTTACCGGGTGCCTACAACTTATAGAATACTTTTATACACTTGCGAGTGTACATATATTTATAAACGGAAATCTTGTGGTCTATTAATATATTGAAATGATTGTTATGATAAACCTATGAACTCACCAACCTTTTGGTTGACACTTTAAAGCATGTTTATTCTCAGGTATTAAAGAAATCTTTCGCTGTGCATTAGCTCATTTTAAGGATATTACTTGGAGTCATTCATGGCATATTTTGAAAGACGTTGCATTCGAGTCATTGAGTTCATCAAGATTATTATTAAGCCAATTATAGTTGGATGTATTATGAAATGGTGTACATGCTGTCAACTTTCGTTGTAAAGAAAGTTTGTCTTTTAAAAACGAATGCAATGTTTGTAAAATGTATCATATAGAGGTCAAATACCTCGCGATGTAATCAACTATTGTGAATCGTTTATAATGTATATGAACGGGTCATTTCACATTTCATAAGTAAAGATTGTTTCCAAGTTTACAAGAATGGTTCAACCAAAAGTTACGTTACAAAGTTATGAGTACACATGAAACCTATGCGACACAATTTTAAATAAAGTCAAAAGACGCTCCTTGTATGCACAAATACTCGACATCCAATGCAAGTATCAATTAATGAGCGGAAGCATGTATCACAAATCGTTCAAAGACCTGAGAAAAACATAGAAATCTGTCAACGAAAACGTTGGTGAAATCATAGGTTTAAGTAAGTAAGTACAAGTGCACCACAAGATTTGTAACATTGGTATAATAGTAATACATTCCAAAAGTTTGTTTCACGAGCACCCAATTATCAATGCTTAACATTTCCTTCCATAGAACCCCATCACAATAGTGTTAGAACATACACTGTTTCACGAAAATATATTCCATTCGTAAACGGTAGCGAACCGTTTGATTGAGGGTTTGTCAAACCCATATGGATCCATACAACATAAGTTCTCGCTTACACCCGGCAAGTGTAACTAATGATAATCGAATTGAGGATTTTTGTTCTAAACTCGCTGTAGAATGTTTGTTTTCCTGTACTTGTGTTCACTTAGTTAAAAAGGAACGTTTATGTTTTCTCATCCCAAATGTAAGTTTCAAAAGAGTAAAAGTGGGACTATGATCTCACCTTGAGTGCACGAGTAGTAAAGTACTTCAACAAGTAAACGTGTGCAAAGAACAATGCTAGTCTTGACCTAAACAAGTAAGTTGTATCAATAATGGTAAACGCGATTGGTCAAGGATGTTCAATTAGTCCTATGGCTCGTTACGACTCGATTAAGTAGCATGTGAATCAAATTGTCAAGTTTCATGCAAAATACAAGTATAGAAGCAAGTTAGAGAGATTGCATAAGTATTCGGTTAAGTTTGGCTATAAGTCAAACTTGGTCGGGTCAAAGTCAACGAAAAAGTCAACACGTTCGGGTCGGGTCCCGAACTATTTTTCTGAGGTTTTTAATCATATATAAGCATGTTAGTCAAGTTTCATGTTAATCGGAGGTGCGTAGCATAGTTAGAATTAATCGAAAAACGACCAATTTGGACAGCACCTGATAGGCCATCTGGACGGCGTCCAAAATGGCTGGACGGCGTCCAGTATTGAAGGCCTGGACGGCGTCCAAAAGACTGGACGGCGTCCAAGTCTGAAGGGCTGGACGGCGTCCAAGAATCTGGACGGCGTCCAGGTCTGTATCCAGGTCCTGTTTTGCTGCAACAAAGAAATGCACGAACCAAAACTCAAACAATCCCAATTTATGACCCGCAAACAATCAAAACATGTATCCTATATCATCGGGAAAGTATTTTGACAAATGATACAACTAACCACATATCATCAATCGAGTTTATCATTTACAACAACAAAAACCTCATCAAATGATCGTTAATTGTTTATAATCAAAGCTTCAAGTTCTAAAAACGCATTTCATGATTCGGGAATCCAATTGATACATATGATATGCCGTTTTGAAGGTAACGAAACATACAATACAACTAAACACTTACTAACAATGTTTCATGGCATTCCAATCATCAAAAGTTCATTTTAAGGTTCATCAAACCCTAATTAAGAATCACAAAATCCAACATACCAAAACGAAACTAACGATGCTAGTAACACTTTTAACACAATGGGTTTAACATCTAACAACATTTAATCAATCAAAATCAAAGATTAAACTAACCCATTTCAAGTGTTCATGCTAGTTACACCAAATAACAAGATCGAGCATACAAATTACATACACGACATCACAATGAGCCATAGACACTAACTAACACCATTTCAAGTCCAAAAACACGAATTTAGAGAAATCTAGAGTTTTAGAAATGTTACCCAAACGAGATGAAGTTGGTACCAAAATGAAGAGGATGAAGAGAGGATCACGAATATGTAATTTATTTTGTTGTAAGCCTCCTAGATCGAATTTAGATGATGATTGAATGAATTTGGTAAATGTGTGTGTGTTCTTGCTAGAGAGAAAGAGAGAGAGATGGGGATGCTTGAATGGTGGTGATTGGGGTGGACTAGTTGACCTAGTCAACTAGTTTGCCCCGTGTCAATTTTAGTCCCTCGAGTTTAAAAGCGGGTACGTGATTTAATCGAACGAATATCTTAAATAAGCGAGAGTAAACGGGAGTTGTTATAATTCAATAACGAAAAATATTAAGAACGTTAGCTAACGAAGGATACGAATCTATATACGGAAGATATTATTAAAATAAAAAGACGGACGTTAAAATAATTTAACGGAAAAATGCGGGATGTTACAATTACCAACTGTCAAACAATATAATACGTTAAAACAATAACCATTGGTAAGTTATAAACATTAGTAGCATACCAATGTTAGGATTTAAACATACCTTGAGTATGTCGAGCACACGAAAACCACCTATCTATCCACATTACCAGCAAAAGTCAGCCGACTTGACCAACGCGTCGTTTTTTAGGCATGGTCGATGCGTCGTTTCTAAAAAGTCGGTCAAAGGTAAAAAGTCGGTCAAAGTCGGACAATTTATTTTTTTTATTTTTTTTTGTAAAATTGTTAAAATTGTTACTTGTTCATGTTTAGTAAAATAATTTATATTTTAAGATTCGATCTATATAATATTATATATAAATATAAATATATATTTAATAAAACTATTTTAAAAAGTCAACGTTAGTCAACGCCCGTTACGTCCCTGTTGCGTCTCCCGTTGCGTCCGACACGTCGTTTTTTAGACATGGCCGATGCGTCCCCGACTAGCGTCTTTTACAACCTTGCACATTACACAACGTGCTATTGGGATCATTAAGCTCCATAAATAAAAATTGAGGACTTCATACTTGGAAAATACTTTTTTTAGTATAAATTTTTTGTTAAATTGTTCAAAAATTTTATGCTTTTTGTAGAATTATCATCAATTTTTTTTTTTTTTTTTTTTTTTAAAGCCAAGATATATATAAAATAAAGCAACGAAATCAGTACAATGCATAAGGCATTAGCCAGCCATGAAGATACACGGATACAGACATTACTCGACATGAAGAGCCTAAGAACAAAAACACAAAAACCCCACACACCCTACAGAGGAACACAACTAGAATAGTGGGTCAAGGTGTAAAAAACGACCCATACCACTGAATAGGCAGAGGACACCCTAGAGGACATGATGAGATAGCATCTGGTAGGGAGACAACTACCATCACAGCAGGCATGAAGTCGGATTCGACAACCACTTTAACCGATCGATTTTTTTATTTTTTAAACTTTGCGAGATCCAATTGTAGCTTATAACTTGAATCTCATTTAGTGATATCGAGCCATTCCAACTCGAATTTTTGAATATCTTCTTGTTACGAATTTTCCAAATCAAGTATCTGCAATTTATTCAACCGCTTGCCACACTTTAATACCAAGAGCCGAGGAAATATGCGAATAGAGGCCACGATAGGATTCACCAATGCTAAGGTTGTACAGTCTTCAGAACTTTTCTTTCAAACGAAGATCTCCCAACCATATGTCTTCCCAAAAAGCTGAGTCAGCTCCATCACCAATCACCTTAGCAAATGATGAACAAAAAGGCACGCCAATTTTCTCGATATCAGAACCTCTGCATAAATAATTCGAGACCACATACCACCTGAAGGTTTAGGATGTGAAACAGAATTTAACCCAATACCTCCACATTGACCATATCTGCTCTTGATAATACGCACCCAGAGAGCGCGTTGGTTTCGGTATGAAACCGCCATCACCACTTCCCTAGTAACGAATGATTTTTACAATTTTAAGGACCGATATTTGAACCACCCTCTTCGAAAGGAAGAAGAATGGTATCCCACTTAACCCTATTAATTTTATTTACCGAACGCGACCCACCCAAAAAAAATTTCTCCTCACTCTCTAAAAGGTTAAGCACACATGGCGGGGCACGAAAGATAGAGAAATAATACAACGGAAGACTACTAAGAACCGATTTCACGAGAGTCAAACGGCCACCAAATGAAATCGTACGCGCTTTCCAATCCGATAGCCTACTATTAAATTTCCGAATGACCGGCAACCAACTCTCCAACTTATTCATCATAGCGCCAATTGGCATGCCGAGATAAGTAAAGGGAAAAGTCCCAACATTACAACTAAATCGACTAGCCAAGAGATCCACCTCTTCTTTTGCAACTCCAACACCAAACAAAAGACTTTTATTGTAATTGACTTTTAGTCCCGATGAAAGCTCAAAGCATTAATGAAGGTTCATCAAGTTAAGTGCGATCCTTAAACCTCCAATCACCAAAGAAATAGTATCGTCTGCATATTGGAGATGGGAAACCAACACTTTATCATACATATATCATATCCTACTTCAACGCCTTTGAATAATCCGCGATCAGTGGCCGCTCTTGCTAGAATATTTAGACCCTCCGCCGCAAGAATAAAGATAAAAGGTGAGAGCCCGGACACCCCTTTCCAACGAGAACTCTTTTATAGGCGATCCATTAATGGACACATATGCTGATTTTAAACACGACATAATCCAATTCTTCCATCTACACCCAAACCCCATCGAGTCCATTACCTCTACAAGAAACTCCCAATTTAGGCAATCAAATGCCTTTTCAAAATCCACCTTGAAACAAGAATCATCATGAGTTGATCTTGCTCGTTGAGCGAAGGCTTGTATACTTCAGCAAATATCAAGTGATCTGCAAACATATTTAGTGATTTATGATAAGGAAATCCATTAGCATTTAAAAATTAAAAATGATGTTACTTTATATAACATGATAATTGACTATCACGATAATGGTAGAAGTTGAACTAACCGAAGATTCAACTCGATTGACTGGACTTCATTCGATTGACCATTCAATAATGTAATATTAGATTTTTTTTTGGCAAAAATAAAGAAAACTTATATAAATGAGAACACGTTTTCGAAAACAAAACGTCTTCAACAAAAGATACAAGAAAAATTCCGATGAGGCTCGTACCTAAAAAGCAGCGAACACACTAAAATTAGATGTTATATCATCCTGATTATGTAGTAATAAAAAAAATTTATACAAGCTCTACACATCTGACATATTCCTTAGATAAAAATGGTCAATTCTGGGTATACATTTCACATATTACTTTGGAGGAACCACCATTCGCATCATCATGTAGCCAAACATTGTGCAACCTTGGTCCACTATATCTTGTCTAAGGTAAAACATATATATTTCGGAGTGGGATTGGGTTGAATCAAAGACGTAGGTTCGAACCCGTTCATTCACAGGTATTTTAAAGGCACATGTCCCTTTCAGGGTGGGATTAGTGGTTGCCATAGGCAAACAAGGTTAAGGCGTCCCTGCCAAAATATACTTTTTTCAAAGATATTGGAGTCTCCTGCTTGTACGGTTAGCTACTAAAACATATAAATTTAAGATAGAAAATATACACCTAAACCTATTAACGATGACATACCTTACCACCAGGTAACAATTGGGAAAACGCGTGCCAATCGAATTGTGGAAATAAAATGCGCTATTAAAATATGACCCGCTTCATGTATCGCCAACAACCTCTTTTCTCAACAGATACCTATCACATTTTAAAACGCAATTAGTCACTAAATCACCGTTAGTTATTCAGAAAATGAAAACGGATAAAGAGAAAAGCATACTCTTTCATCACATTTCGGTTGCTTTTCCTCTGTGAGGAGCATACTCACTCCTTCAAGCAACTATTATCTAATACATTAACAATAATTTTTTGGTAGATTTGTTTATGTCCTTTTCTTACCTACACATAACTGGTTAAGTACCTTAAATATTCTTCAACTTAACATAACGATAATCTTTCAAAACAATACTTACGGCCATTATTCCAGCTCCATTGACAAGATTTCTTATATCTGCCCCAGAATACCCAACAGTGCGGAAGACCAGCTGTAAGTGTTAACAACTAAAACAGGTTTTTAATAAAACAACAAGTTAAAAATATGAATTTACAAATACTACCTTTTCAAACTCGACATCTTCAGCAAGTTTCTTACCAATACAGTGCACACCATAAATTTGGATATGTTGCATTGCATCAGGTAAACCAATGTACAATCTACGATCGATACGTTCAGCACGAATACATTCTAGGTCCAATTCATCTAGCCTATATGTGGCACATATGAATATAAGAGCTTTCGTCATGAAAATCGATCAACGCCGGTTTTCTCTTTGCTGTAATTCATACAAATTAAATATAAAAAAACCCATGGAAAAAAGTGATTAATAAATTTTAGATACCAACTCCATCAAGATAGGTCGTTAATGCCTCAAACGTTGATCTTCTTGGATCCTTTGTAGCATGTCTTCCAATAATAGCATCAATCTCCTCAACAAATATAAACGCAGAAGCCTTATAAAATATATACATTATCATTCTTATTTAACAGTTATTAAAATTAATATTACAATTCTATAAAATGTTACATTTCGCCTTACAATTCCAAACATTTAATTTATTCGTGCAACACCACTTTTTCCACTATCAGCAACCAGACGCGAACGCAAATGGCATCCCACTCTCTTTTGCTAATGCCAAAGTATCTTACTAAGTTGTATAAGATATTAGCAAACTATGAGTTGGATAATGAATGAGTAATCAAAGCTCCATGGTCTCTTGTTACTAGAAAGCCTATAGTGAGTAATTAAGGTCTCTTTACTTAATATACCAGTTAACTAAAATCTAGATAACTAGCTAATTCATCTCTATATTAGGTTCTTAATGGATTATCGAGAAGAGAGGTTGCTAGATGCCATGGGGTTTTTTTATGCAGTCCAAGTATTACTTGGTGACCATCCTGGGAAGCTAATCGATCGTTCTACGTTTGTCGATCAGATACATTTCTTTACATTTCTTTTTCAGGGAAATTTACCATGCACACACGTGAAATTTAAGGTTTCGAAGCTTTGTTGTGTTTACTAAACTTGTCTTTTGCAGGGGTTTGACAATGTCACGTGTTCGGCTGCGCAGCTGATTCACTTGTGGAAAGGTCATAGCGGTGAGTGATGCTACTGGAGCTTTGAATAACCCCTATGGCATAGATGTTGAAACATTATTTCAACATACAAATGAAAAAAAAAAAAAGTGAAATATTAAGTTGTTTTGGTGGTTGAGAGATCATAGATGCTAATGAGATGTTAATTCTCGATTGTGATGTACTCGTACTAAGTACCTTAGGGATTGTTCACGAGGACTAACATTAATTTCCAAATGGATATACGACTAAGGCATTCTATACCACTACACAATCGAGAAGTAGCATGTCGTCAGTATCTATGATCTCTCCACCACCAAAACAACTTAACATTACGTTTTTTCTTTTGTATGTTGAAACAATGCTTCAATATATATGCTATTGAGGTTTTCAAAGCTTCAGTGCCATCGCTCACCGCTATATCCTTTGCACCAGATGAGTGAATCAGTTGTGCAGCAGCTGTGAACTTGATATTGCCAAAACCACGTAAAAGACAAGTTTAATCAACACAACAAATCTTTGAAATCTTAAACTTTATGCGTGTGCATGGTGAATTTCCCACAAAAAGAGATGTACCTAAATGACAAACTTAGAACGATCGATCGGCTTCCCAAAATGGTCACCAAGTTATATTTGGGCTGCAAAAAATCCCTATGACCTGTAGCAGCCTCCCTTCCCGATAATCTACCGAGAACCTAACGTAGTGATGAATTAGCTAGTTACCTAGAATTTACTTAAGTAGTATATTAAGTAGAGGAACCATAATTACTCATTATAAGTTTTCCAGCAACAACATCAAGTGAGTGACCATTTAGCTTCGAGTACTCATCCATTATCCAACCCATAGTGTGCAAATATCATGTTGAGCTTAGTAAGTGTTTTACCCGTTCCTTGAAAATCCAGATGGAAATTACTCCATTCAACACATTGTAACCAACTATTAATACTGATAAAACAATAAAAGTACATATTTTGATTGTAGTTCTGAAAATGTTTCCACAAAAATCAAACAAATTACCTTCACAAATTTGACTTCTTTTTACATGATAATGCATCGGATTGCACATGTAAATCATTAGTTCATCCAAAAGATCACATGCGTGTCCTCCTAGTACTACATCCTTATACATTGATTTAGTTTCATCAACTTCTCTAACTAGCTGACATACAAGGATCAGTCATATAAAATCAAATAATTAAAGTGATGTTAAAAAAGATCAAAAGTTATCGGTATAAAATTTTCGGCATAAGCAATATCAAAAAGCTGATTATACTTCTTATAGAGGAATCAAAATTTCAGGTAGTAATTACTTCTTATAAAGGAATCAAAATTTCAGGTAGTAATGAAATTACTACCTGCAATAGTGATCCCCTTAAAAACAACAAAACCAAAATTCCAGGTACTAATGCAATTATAAGCCTAAACAAATAGTGGCTTTGCTTTATGTGAAGTAGATCTACTTCCACCCCAGAATTTGTCATCATTTCAATAAGTACGGATCAATCGGCATATCGACCTACAAAAATAACATAATAAAGTCATTTAGATAAAGATAAATCTCATTTTTTAATATAACATATTCTAGAACTCAACATATTCTAGAGGGTATCCTTCATTCACTGTTACATACAGTGTTTTTCGATCTTCAGTAAACACCACTACAGCAACCTGCCCACAATTTCGTAGGATCAAAAAAGAGGTCATCACAAAATATAAATAATTTCATAATTTTGAAATAAGAAAATCAGTGAAACATGTGAAAAATTTACATACTATCTAACATTAGCTGGAGTTGCTTCTGGAATCAAAGCTTCCATATAAAAACTGAAACATGTGAAAACTGAAAAGGAAGATAATAAATTAAATATTAAATTAAACCAATTTAACAAAAAGATGTTGTTATAATCTAATTTCTGGGGTTTGTAAAATACAGGCTTAATATTTTCAATGAATAAAATTAGGGTAAAAGGGTTATTCAACTCACAATACAGTCAGAGATAAATGTAGAAAACAAATTTTCATTATCTTTAGAAATACGATGGGAATGTTGAAACAAATCGTTAATTTTGATCCGGCGTGAAGATGATGAAGAAATTGAAAGTCGATTTAGGTTCATACGGATCGTGTTTGCTCGGTTGTGGATTACTTTATCAGTACAATCTTTATTCCATTCTATATTAATTATATTATTATAGTTATTTTTTTTCGGCGAAAATATTAATATATATAAAAGATCATTAAGATTCGGTGGTACACACAAACGAAGATAATTGAAAGGTCTCGCTCTGATCGTCTTACAAACATTGGACGATATCATTGGAAGAGAGCGAGCACATTGAAAATGTGATTGACAATACTAACGTACAAACCACCTAACCTAAATCTAAAACATATATAAAACCGATTCCGTATCTAACTCCACAATCGTCACTAATCAGAAGCCGCACAACAAACATGAACGTCGGGCACTCCAGCAGCACCTAACCCGAGGCCTGCAAACCAAAGCAACCTCTCGTACCCGAAAACCTCGTATCAACTCCAAAGAGAAATACAAGCCCGTCGAATAAGATCAAATCCCCATTCGAGCAGAAAAAAGGACCCCGAAAGAACTACTTCAATAAACATCAATTTTCGTGATATGAAAAGAGATCCCTTATATTTTTAGAAAAGACCTGTAGAACGGTCTAAATATAAGCACGTCGGCAACGACATCGAGCCCACCCGAATAGACTCGACTACGGGAAAGGTATGAACAAATCCGCCAAACATTAACCAAAAAGCAGAGTCAAACCAATAGAAACCAGGCCATCATCACCAAATTTTCTGAAGACATTTAACAAACCCATAGATTCCGACGGTCGGTTTTAGCCTGTAGCCGCTAGCATAACCAGCAACCACCAGCCTTGACCAGCACCATAATAGGTCGTCGGAAACCACCAACGGCCGCCAACAGCATCATAGGTAACCAAAGTCACCATCAGCCGCCGACAACCACCGGCTGCCGCCGGACAACCTACATAACACTAATCACCGCTGACCATCACTACAGATAGTAGCAGTCACCGGAAACCGTCGGGATCCACCTGATTTCGACGTAAAAACACAACAAACACCAGCCTACCAACCAAACACTCCCAATCCCCAAATCAGATCCGAAAACTTACCAAACCGAAAGTAGAATTCCTCCGAAATTCGCAGCCTACAAAAAGCCACAGAAAGAAGACGACAACGATGAAGAGACAGGAAGAGTGTAGCGAGCAAACCAACCCCAAACCCTAACGGATGAACCCAAAGAATCAGCAACCCCAAACCCTAACGAAACCCAGATCCCGAGGACACCTCGGAATCGCCGCCTGGGTGTCGGAATAGAGAACATGGAAGCTAAGTAGTAGAGATCGTCGCCGGAAAAGGAAACGGCTGAAGAGCGTGGTGATTGAACTTATTACACAAAAAGCAAAGTAAAGCCGCACCACCGGCGAGATGCCGGTGGCCGGAAAGGAGAAACAGCAGTTGACTACAAACCTGCAGTTGAAGGAGCAAGAAGAAAGCTTATGGTGGCTGTTAAGGAGAGAATTCAAGAGATATATAGTTCTTGATATGAAACAACCCAACCCGTATTACATATGATAATTTTTTTTTTAAAGGTAATACACATTTACGCGCCATTTAAACAGTTACATATAACCCAATAAACAATACCACAAGCTAAATGTTTACAAATGGCACGAAGGCCCTTAACAATTGTATTACAAGTTTGACCCATTCAAAAATGATAGTTTTAATCCAAACAACACTTCGAGCATGGTTTGGGGCTAAACTACCCAAAACACTAAGCCAACTTCAAAAGCTTCACAATAATCCAATATGGGAAACTAGTATCCAACAACCCCCTTTCCCTTGTCCGCACCTGCATCTAAAAACATAAACAACGCGAGGGGTAAGCTAATGCTTAGTGAGTGCAACAATTATACGATTACATATACAACCTACTTACTTGTAATCACTTACGCATTTACCGCATACATGCTAGCAATGTAATTAATCATACTATCGCAAGTATAATACCAAACCTTCGATCACACAAGCTAGCATAACAAAGCATATAACTCGTACAATATAATATGCTACAATACAACGCACAACCATGGTTAACCAATCGACGAGGGAACGGTATTTAAAAACCGTCGGAGTTCATAACAACCATTAGTGCACTTAACACGTCGTACACTAACCCCACGGGTGGCATCTTAACACGTCGATACTTCACCCCGAGTGGTACCTTAACACGTCGACACTTCACCCCGAGTGGTGTCTTAACACGTCGACACTTCACTCGTTACATCTCTCGGAGTGGCATATTAAAACGTCGATGCTTCACTCCCGAGTGGTGTCTTAACATGTCGACACTTCACTCGCCACGTGAGAAGTGGTGTCTTAACACATCGACACTTCACAACTCATACTACACAAATAAATACATCATATATGCACTCATATAATTATTCCACTCACCTTATCACGTCAGTGGTGATTAATTACTCCCAAATGCTTCAAGCAAGGTACCTAATACATAAGTACACATTCAATACACAACAAGTGGAATTAACCACGTTACTCACTCTTGAGCATTTAATGTCCTAACCGCATTAAATGACTCACACCCACCAAACCGCCCATTAATGGCCATGACTCGTCATAAATCACTAAAAGCTAGTGATTAGAGCCTACTATCACCAATTAACACAACTTAGGGTATTTCATACCCATTTCACCCAATTAGGTCAACCATGACTCATTTGACCCATTTTAACACTTATACCCACAAACTTGGTCAAACTTAACCCCTTAACATGCTTTCATCATTTACAAGTGTGTTAGTGACTAGCAACTCAACTTAACACTTACAAAAATCCCAATTACATGAACAAACCCTAGGTTAACACCATTTGGGTTTTCTTACATCAAATTAACCCAAATCCACCCATTAAATCCCCAAATGGGTCTTACAAGTCTCAAATGGCCAACCCTAGCCATAAATTAACTAAAACTCAAAGTACAGAGTTAAGACTTTCCAACACTATCCACTCGTAGCTAAGAGCGAGGAGAACAACTGTAATTCTTGCTCCAAAGATCAACTCTAAATTCTTCACTCTCAAATCTCACTTTGAATCTAAGTGGGTTTGGTGTTTTGAGAGAAAAATGAAGAAGAAAATGGAAAAGAAATGAATTAAGTGGATAAGATTTGGGGTCATATGGCTGGTCACACGTGTAAATTACCAATTTGCCCCTTAAAACCCCTTAAATGAGCTAAATCCGGAATCAGCCTCGCAGGACTGCCGAGGAGCGGCCCAATTCGTCGTGGCACGACATATAAAGGAAAAACCGACCCTTCTTAGCATGCCTCCTGACTCTGGTTTGCTTGAGATGCCGCGGCGCGGCAAAGGTCATCGCGGCGCGCCATTAGGCGTGGCCTGACCCGTTTCTCAGCAACAAAACTAACGATTAATTATTGACTCGTACGCTTCGTTCTCGCTTCCTATACACGTCTAAACTTCATCTTTAAGTCTCACATGACTTAACACTATCAAAACCCATGTATAGACTTATGCATGCATACATTCTCAAATATATATACATATACATTTATACACAACTAACACTTTAATTTATTTTTCATAGAATCGAACGAGTTATAAGCGGACTAACGATTAAATATGTACCTTTAGACATGTACGGGAAAATGAGATGTTACAACTCTCCCCCACTTGAATCGGAGCGCGTCCTCGCGATCCAAGCCGCATGACATGCCGGAAGATAACCCAAAACAAACTCTTCGGATTCCCACGTAAACTCGGAACCTTTTCAATGACGCCATTGCACTTTGAGAGTTCTAACTTCTTTGTTCCTCAACATTATAACCTTCTCATCAAGAATGGCTATTGGTTCTTCAACATACTCTAGCTTGTTGTTCAAGGTAATCTCATCTAACGACACCCAAGTCGAGTCATCCGTAAGACACTTACGGAGATGGGAAACATGAAACGTATTATGAATCCCCGCAAGCTCTTCGGGCAACTCTAGTCTATAAGCAACCTCACCAACACATGACAAAACCTTAAAAGGGCCAATAAACCGAGGAGCTAACTTTTCTCGCTTTCGAAACCGAATAACACCCTTCCATGGCGAAACCTTAAGCATCACCATGTCACCTTCTTGAAATTCAATCGTTCGTCTACCTTTATCGGCATAAGATTTTTGTCTATCTTGCGCCGCCTTAAGTCGAGCCCGAATCATCTCAATCTTACTATTCGTCTCTAGGACCAAATTGGCACTCCTGATTTCTCATTGTCCCACTTCACCCCAATAAATAGGAGTTCGACACCTACGCCCATAAAGCATCTCATAAGGTGGCATTCCAATACTAGTGTGGTAACTATTATTGTACGAGAATTCCACCAATGGTAAGTGTCATACCCCGTCCTAATCCATCTGGACGAAGTCACCAACATCTGGTCCCATTGCGATGATCGACTCCAAAATAATGTCTTTAAAATGAGCAAATGCACAGCGAAAGATTTCTTTCATACCTGAGAATAAACATGCTTTCAAGTGTCAACCAAAAGGTTGGTGAGTTCATTAGTTTATCATAAAACAATAAAATTATCATTTTGATAGACCACAAGATTTAAATCCTGCATGGTACAAATGGTCCCGAATCCTATACCCACCTGTAATGTACATGCGATATCTTTTAAATACAGTACACCTTTCTCGTGTACGAAATCATCTTTTATAAATCTTAGTAACCGTACACATATCTCGTGCACAAAAATAACATACACATAACCTGTGTATAAAATCATTCTCTCGATACATAATATTCACTTTTCATTGCTTTCATAGCTTGGTTTGGTAACCGACCTTAACATATAATGCGCATCAATAATATCCCCAAAACAGAACATCTCGTCTGTATAATATATAAACCTCAAAGTACTAAACACCACGCCCACTAGCTCTTCCGTCTAGTGAACATTCTGGGTGGGGGTGTTAAACCTGGTAGCTACCTTTAGGATTCGCGTGAATTAGGGCCATTCCCGATTCTAATTCTTAGGTTACCAAGCAATAATAATCAGGAGAAAATATTCACAACAATTAGTGGCAATTATAACGTCCAACTAATTCAATAATAGTCCACAGAACTTCCGTCTGCATAATAATTCATTCGATGAATGTTTTGCTTGTGTCTATCTCGTCAAACATTTATAAAAGCATTTCATGTATTCGCAGTTCAAAATATATTTCAAAAGCATTCAATAAAGCAGTTGTAAAAACAGCGCATGTATTCTCAGTCCCAAAAATGTAAAGAGTAAAAGGGAGCAAATGAACTCACAATACTGTATTTGTAGTAAAAACACATATGACGAAACTGAACCATGTGCAGGGTTGGCCTCGGATTCACGAACCTAAATTATTCATATATATATATATATATATATATATATATATATATATATATATATATATATATATATATATATGATGTCGTAGGGGGTGTATACAAAATAGTATTATTTTAGTGCGAAATACTATTAAATATGCTACAATTTTACACAAGTTATTTATTTATTTATCGAGTGGGATATACTTAAACCTTGCTACAACACTTATAGGCAGTGTACCTAATCGTATTATAGTATAGTTTTTAGTAAGTCCGGTTCGTTCCACAGGGAGCTCGTGAAGTTTAACGCTATATTTTTTACACACAATATTTGTAAAAATACAAAAATATATATGTACTAGTAGTATTATTATTATAAAAGGGGGTTTTTTTTTTACCGTTTAATGACCGGTTTGTCGATTTTTAAAACTTAAAATACAATTAAAACCTAATGTAAAATATAAAAAACTAAAACTTAATTTAAAGAGTAAGTAAATGACGATAATTTAAATGACAGAAATTAAAGTGCAATAAATAAAAGTGCGATTAAATATGAAATTAAAGGGATTATGCTTATTTAAACTTCCATAATCATGATGTTTGACGTGTTGATTTTAGTTTTATGCCCATGGGTTAATTGTCCTTTGTCCTGGATTATTTAATATGTCCGTCTGGTTTTTGTCCATAACAGTCCATCAGTCATAAATATAAAGTGCGAGTGTCCTCGTCAAATTATTCTTATACCCGAAGTTAAATATTCCAACTAATTGGGGACTTAAACTATAAAAAGATTTTAATACTTTGTTTAGTAATTACACCAGGATGTCGACTGAGTGTAACCCAAGGTTTTAATATTTTGTTATCAATTATACCAAGTGTCCTTGTACATAATTTCACCCCTGTTTTAATTATTCTAGTGGCTATTAATCCATTCCCGTGTCCGGTTAAATGAACGATTATTCGTACATATAAATACCCCGCCCATCGTGTCCGATTGAGTGTATATGGTAATTTATAGGGACGCCCAATTGTAAATCTTTATATTAACATTAACAAACTATCATTTAGTTAAACAAATATAAAGCCCATTAATAGCCCATAGTCTAATTTCCACAAGTGTCGTTCTTTTGTCCAAACCCCAATTATGGTACAAAGCCAAATTACCCAATTTTAGTAATTAGCCCAACATCATGATTACTTCGGATTAAATAAGCATAATAATAACTTAGCTACGAGACATTAATGTAAAAAGGTTGAACATAACTTACAATGATTAAAAATAGCGTAGCGTTACACGGACAGAATTTCGACTTACACACTCAAACGATCTCTATCATAAATCTTATTATTATCATAATTTAAAATTAAAATTAAGATTATTGTTATATCTTATTAAGTTAACATTATGATAGAGATATAGAATATAGATATTGATAATTGATATTGATAATAGATAGATGGATCGATATATAGATAGAAATATGATAGAAAAAGGTATCCTTAATTGAACGTAAATCATCGCCTTTTATAGGCAAAATATGAAATTGAATTTTCATTTACGACCCCTGAACTATGCTCAATTAACAACTTTTTATTATTTAATATTATTCTTATTATGAATTATTTAAATATTATATTTTATTCTTGTGCATAGTTGACTCGTAATTTTTACACCGTTGCGTCGTGCGTTGAGAGTTGACTGATGTCCCGGTTCCGGATTTTCGAACGTCCTTTCGTACAATTTTATATCGTGTACTTTGCGTTTTGTAACTTGTACTCTTGTCATTTTGACGTTCTTCATCAATAATTTGAACCTTTTTAATTGTATGTTGTACTTTTGAGCTTTTTGGACCTTTGTGTCTTCAATTCGTCGTTTTCGCCTTTTGTCTTCGCACTTATTTAATACAAACGAATATTACTTGAAAATGGAACAATTGCAACTAAAATCTTGTCTTTCTTGGGGGATAATGCTATGAAATATATGTTCCTTTTTAGCCTTATCAATATCCCCACACTTGAGCGTGGCTTGTCCTCAAGCAATATAGTCTTGAAAAACACTTGAATCACTTCTTTATTCTTCACACTTTGTACATCAGTGACTTCAATACGGCGGTATAAACAATGGTAGTAACGATGTGGTTAAAGGTGGGTGTGTCTTTTATAGTTGCCTCGGGTTTAGGTCAACGACACTGGCAATCAAATAGCCGATTTACTTTCAGTTTCTAAAGTAAAGTGCACATTTGAAAGGTGGTTTACAGTCCCACATGACTATAAAAATGTAGATCCTTAAGGAAATTAGATCTTTATGAAAACATTTGATCTTTTGAAAATTCAAACTAGATTTTACCCTAGACAAGTTTTCTGATTTGATCCATCATTCGGTGTTGCAAAATATATTTGTGGATCAATATTTTGGCTAAAACTTTTAGGCTCGTGTAATCCACTGCTATCCCGGTATCGGATAGCACACATCTAGTTTACTTGTTCCGTATATTACCTTTCGGTAAACTACCGTCCGGTTGTAAAGGAAAACGATGAACAAGAAACTGTTAAGGCAATGTCTAATGACATGCATTTGTTCATGGTCTAATTACGTGTCGGATGCTAGTACTATCCTTGGTAGGAGCAATAGTAAAGATCATCCTATGATTTTTCGGTCTGGCATAAGGTCCTGTCTCCGACCATGCTATGCAACCACCGTTCTTACGGTTGACACCCGATTTGGTTCAGGTGACCTAATGAATTCCAGGTGAATTCCTAGGATTTTACGTTCAATGGTAATGAACGCATTGAAAATAGGGTTTTCAGAAAACAAATCGGTTTGTAATTTTGATCAAAATATTTTCTCGTTCAAGCTCGAGTTTAGATATCATTGAATTCCATGAGTTTGAATTCTCAATCTTTAAGGTCAATCTCTAGGATTGAGTAATATCAGGCTTAAAAGCTGATTTTTAATCTTTAAGGAGATTATCCTTTCTGGGGATCTGATTCATTAGTCTTATCCAGCTAATTTGCTTGGTGCCCCCATTGTACGAGATAAATCCTTCTCATGGTTAGGATAAATCTGACCACTTGGCGACCCTGTTTAATGCTGAGGTCCGTGGATTTCCTGCCGATTTTAGTGATGACTTTTCTAGATTTTTCGTCAACCTACAGCTGGTCTGGACGACAACTTCATGACCTAAATCAAGAAGCGCGTGTCATTTTTGGAAGACTTTACTTCCTTCAAATGATGGAATTGATTCATCGTGTAGATCCATCTCTTCTTTTCTTTCATCGGGTAAAACAGTTTAGTTTAGTCCAAAGCAAAAGTATTTTCAGTTATTTGTTACAAAAATATGTGACATATGTTTAAGATAACTTGGTAAATTTTTCCACACTTGGCTTTTATTTTCCTTTTTATCGTCCTCTATTCCATTTTAAATGAATTTTAACATTTTGGTTTGTTTCTCAATTTATGTCCTTTCCGAGGTTACAATAATTTCGGTGTTAAAACCTAGTTTTATCGTTCATAAATATGTATAAACATGATTTTGAGTTCATTTAATTGAAAATTTTGAAAATTTTTACTAGAATTGGGTAGTCGGTATATAAGACTAGGGCTGTTCTTTATTATCAGAGAACACTAGATTCTAATACAACTACTGCTTTACTAGTATTTTTAATGGTAACCCAGTGTTTAAGATAAAAATTTTAAAATTCGAAAGAATTTAACCCCTTCCCACACTTAAGATCTTGCAATGCCCTCATTTGCAAGAAATCAGTAACAATTTAAATTATTGAGGGTGATTAGCGTAGTAAAGTGATTAAATTTTACCAAAGTTTCCAAACATATTGGATTTTTTTTTTTTATGTTTTTGGCATACTTTAATTCAATAAGATTAAAAATAATGATAATAATAACTCTCGTCCCTCCCTCGGGTAAAGCAA